>NC_025703.1:25987342-26017968 GCF_000633955.1 Camelina sativa | reverse complement strand
TTTCCAGTCAAGATAGGGGAGGCTAGGATTCCAACTGATTTTGTGATCATGAATATGGATCAAGAGCCAGAAGATCCTCTCATCTTGGGGAGATCATTCTTAGCCACAGCTGGCGCGGTAATTGATGTTAAGATGGGAACCATCAAGCTCCACCTTGCTAAAGACTTCACTATGAAGTTTGACATCAAGAACTCAGCACATCAACCTACTATTGAAGGTCAGCACTTTGTGGTAGAGAAAAAAGCTAATTGTGAAGCTTTTGAGGATGGAGAGGACCCAAGGATTAAAAGTTCAGCACAAACCAAGATTGTTGAAGGGCTCAAAGATTCAGTTCAAAGTCTAACTGACTTAGTGGAGGATCATCGAGTTCAGATCAACAAGAGGTCTTTGAAGAAGGCAAAACCAAGGCTCAAAATTAAGAAGAAACAAGGTTCATGTGTTAAGGGTGAAGTGATCAAGGAACAACTTCACATTGATCAAGTGGTAACAGGGAGGATCTCATTACCTCCTTGGACTCTAAACCAAGCCTGAAAAGGCAATCAAAGTCAAGCTTAGTGACTTTAAACAAGCTCACTAGGGAGAAAGTCCCTAAAATATCATTGTAAATATGTTTAATTTTCCTTGTAGTTTTGATTTCTTTTCTTTTATGTTTATGTTGGGCATGCCATTTTATGAGAGTGTAGATGGATTTAAGAAGATTTGGACTTGTAGAAGTGAATTCGCAAGCCCACTCGACCAGCCCATGAGAGGTACTCGATCGAGTGGACTAGAAGATCAAGCCCAATCGATTCAAATTTCTCTTGTACGATCGAGTGGAGGGAGAAAGGAGTTCAAATTTCAAATTTGGTCAAGCACTCGACCACGTGGGGTCGAGTGGTGGGGTCGAGCTACAGCAAAAAGTGAGTCAAAGATTCCCAATTCAAATTTGAATGGTATGGACGCTCCACCCTTGTCTCATTATCCCCTTAGCTTCTTTATAAAGAGCTAAACTCGATCCTAGACTTCTCACACTCTCTCATTTGCTTAATACATTAAAAATCTAGCTTAAAATCTCTCTCAAGTTCATCTTCTTGCTCAAACTTAGTTCTTTTGGTTTTTGGGTTACTAATCTATTAACTTTGAGCTTTGAGTCTATTCCTTTCAAGTTTTCTTTCAAAATGTCTTCAAGGATCACAAGATCATCTCAACAAGCTGCCGAACGCTCCTTGGATCGACATGATGCAAGTTGGTGGAAGTACTCGACCACCAACTCGAGCAGCCAAACGACCGAGTGCTGGTTCGAGTAGGCGGTCGAGTGACGTGCCGAGAAGAAGACATCAGCCAGCTGAGGAGGATCCTGAGCAAACTGAAAGTAAGGAAGAGATGCAGCTCACTCTTCAAGAACACATGAGGAGGAACAAGGCAAAAGGAAAGAGGCCAGCTGAGGAACAACAAGAAGAAGAGGTTGAAGGTGAGAATGAAGAAGAAGAAGAAGAAATGGGAGAAGAAGAACAATCATGTGGTCTAACTACAAAACAGCTCTATGAAGCCTTCATGAGGATGAGCTTCCAAGGAACAAGATATCCACACAAGGAGACCATGGAGAAGCTGGGAATTGCTGAAGATGTGGAGTTTTTTTTTTGAGAAATGCAACCTAAGCAAGTTCATGGGTTTGTGCATGGAGGGGTATAAAGAAGAGAGCTGTGAGTTCTTAGCTACCATCAAGTTTCACTTCTACTCAACAATGGACAAGGAATCTGGAGCTGGTTGTTGTGATTTCACCATTAAGGGGAAGAGATATGAGCTTTTATTTAAGAAGTTAGCCAATATCTTTGGCTTTGAAGTTGGTAGTCAAAGGAATATGATGATTCCAAGGGAAGAGCTCTTCTCTGTTTGGGAAACCATTGGAGACAAGAACATCTACTCATCCTCCAAGTCCAAGAGCTCAAAGATAAGGAGCCCAGTCCTAAGGTACTTCCACAAGGCACTAGCAAACACTTTCTTTGCTAGAAAAGAGACTGAAAATGTGAATGATGGAGAACTCAAGATGATTGATGCAGAACTCAATGGTATCATCCTCCAAGCAAGAAATGGCACCATCATCCTTGGGAGTAGTGTGGAGACTGATCTTGCCATGCTCCTTATTGACCAAATGATATACTATAGAAGCTGGGTGAGCAAGTTGCACAAGAGGGGCTCAACTGGAGTTCTAACCATTGGAGGCATCATTACTTCAATGCTAGTGGCTGCAAAAGTACCACTTAGAGGAGAGCAAGCCAAGCCAATATGGATTGAAACCATCTACCTCACCTCTACTCTCATTCTAGCCAAGGAGATGCACAATGGGAATCACCTCTTCAACTTTGAGCTACCAACACTAGGGAAGACTCAACTTGTTCTACCCAACAAGGAGCTTACAACCATAAATGAAGGGGTGAACATTGATTTTTGGCCAGCTGTTGAATTCTTGTTTGATGGGACAGCTCAAGTGAGAGTGGATAAAGCTGGAGATGTAGAGATGGCTGATGAGGAAGAGCAATTTTACTTTGAAGACTATGAGCCAAGCCCAAGAGATAGTAGAGGAGTGAGAGAGACTAGCAAGAGGTTGACACTCCTAAAAAAGTGGAACAAGTGGCATGGGAAGAATTTGGACAAACTAAAGAAGAAGATGGGAAGAATGACTAAGTCCATCAAGGGTTTAAAGAAGGAGATTTCTGAATTAAAGAGTGGGAACTCTTCACCATCACCATCTAGTCCTTTGAGGAGGAGTAGCTCAGCAAGAGCATTACCTAGAGCTGAACTAGCAGTGGAACCGGCAAGAGCCTCAATGCATGAGCCAATTCAGAGGAGGAGAAGGTTAAGTCGCCCAGAACAACAATCGGGAAGGCACTCGACCGGCTCACTCGAGCAACCACTCGACCGAGCACCTCCAATGCACTCGGCCGAGTACCTGCCCAGACCTCCTTATGGTTTCCCAGCTCCATCAGGCTATCCCTATGGCCAAGCTTACCCTCCCATCCCTCCCCAATACTTCATGGATCCAGCTCTCTTGCAGCAGTACTACCAACAGCAAGGTCAACAATTTTTCCCACCACCACCCATTCGGCAACCAACTCGACCACCCTACTCGACCGGGCACTCGACCGAGTACCAGTCGATGGCCATATTCGAGTTGCCTCCTTCCCCATCTCCAAGTCAACCACAAGACTCCCACTACACATATGAAAGCATGAATGAGGATGTGGAAAGATTCTTCCACAATCCATGAGGTAACAACATCACCTTTACCTTGTACATACCATTGCATCTCTAGTTTTATTTTATTTTGAGTCTTTAATTTTTCTTCCAAATTTTTCTTACACAAGGGACTGTGTAATTTAAGTTTGGGGGAGGGTTTGAGATAGTATTTGATGCTGTGTTTTGTTTTCTTATTTCAAATTTTTAGCATAATCATGTTAGTATTTGCATTTCATCTATGACATAGAAAAACCCTAAAAATTTGAATTTTTTTGCAAAAATCTTTACAAAAACAGAGTGTTCATGTAGTTTACATTGCATATTAGCATCTTGTTTAGCTTGTTTCATATAAGACTGTTTCATAACTGCATTAGGGATCTATGATGAGTTTCGCCTTGTTAGCTTGTTTAAATTCACTAAACTAGGGTCAATGCCCAAGTTAATAGTACTTTGATGCTAGTTGAGTGGTTAGAAGCATAAGGTTGAACCAACTCTTGAATTCCTGCATTGCATTTGGTCTAAATTGAAGCATATTGTTATTTGATATCATTTCCTATTTATAAGAACTTAATATTGACTTTTAATTATCAATTTGTGCATTGCTTTAAACTCATGGATACCATATACATATTTGGATCATCTTTTACCTTTTTACCACTCTTGTTGATCCAAGTAGCTGATTGCACTATTATAATCAGTTTCCCCTACCCCTAACCTACCCTTCTTTCAAGTCATGTTTATTCTTGTGTGTGTGAGGCCTTTTTTGGGATTGAGCTTGGTAGAAACTGTTAGGTTTGAGCTGACAAGAATATTGCCTTGTGTAGTTCTAGTTTGCAATTTTCAAACTAGATAGGACTAGCTGGTTTAATTGTTGGGTTTGGGACTTGGTTGTTTTGAAAAAGAAAAGAAAAGAGAAAAGGAAGAAAAAAAAAAAGAAAAGGTTATAGTCTTTAGGAGGGGAATGTGTTTTAGAAAATGTAAACTCTAGTGAAAGAATGGGAAGTATGAGATTGTTAAAAATGTAGAGAAAAGAAGAGTATAAAGAAAAGCTTTTATGTCTTAAGAAGTAAGAAGAAAAGGGAACCATAGCAATAAAAAAGAAGTCCTCATTCCACTAGTTGATTCAAATAAGAAACCTCTCCTAAGGCTTAAAAACAAAAGAGAAAAAGGGTATTTGAGAAGAGAAGAAGACAAAGGGTAGAACTAGGATCATTTGGGTTTAGAATGATAGGATCAAACACTTTGGTTACTTTTGGGTAGACAAGGTTTTGTTCTTGTATGTGTTTAAGTGTTCTTACCTTTAGCATTCTTCTAAAGCTCAATCCATTTTTCATGAGAGAACCTTGATATTGATAAGCCCCACTCTAAAGAGAGACCATCATTGTCTCTAAACCTTTATTACCAAGCCAAATGAGTTTAAGCATTGCATAAGATTGATTCATGTTCTATCTTAATGAATGTTAAAGGAAATGGTTGATTTGAATTCATGTGGATATCTAAGGCTCAAATCAGTAAAAGTTGTGATAGGCTTGTCTAAAATCTTTAAGTACAACTCATTCAACTTGCATCATAGTACTAGTAACTTGGACATTGATTCTAGCTAGTTTGTTTGCAAGCTTTAGGAGCTGAGATCCCACTTTCAAACTTCACCTACCTTCTTATGTCTTTCATTTGCTTGAGGGCAAGCAAAGACTAAGTTTGGGGGTGTTGATGTTCATATATTTTGCCCTGTTTTCCCTTAGTATATTCACATCTTTTGCATGATTTTCTATCTCATTTGTCCATTATTGCATAGTTTTATAACTGTTTATGCATTAAAGTAGATTTGCATTGCATTTGCATAGTTTCTTGCATAAACAGGTGATTTTAGATCCTAAGGAGCATGGAAGTGATTCTGAAGAAGATTGGAGCTGTCAAGAGAAGGAAACAAGGGATTTGGAGCTGAAGAATCCAGGTCCGGAAGTCCACTCGACCACCCACTCGACCCAGCACTCGACCGTGTGCGAAGAAGGACTCGACCGGATGGGAGAAGCAGAAGAAGAGGCCACTCGACCGGCACTCGACCGAGCACCTGGTCGAGTTGACTGAGCCGCCCACTTATTTTGTCTTTTAGCATTTTTAGTGCTTCCCTTCCTTTTCCTATAAAAGGCCTTGTACCCTGCAGCCACCAAAGAGAGAGACTTTTTAGAGTACAATCCTAGACCTAGTATTTACCTTTTTGGGGAATTATTCCTTTTTGCTTTTTATTGCTTAGATCTTTTAGCCATTTTTGCTTATTTTTAAGAAATCTTTGGTACTTGTTGGTTCCATAACTTTCAAAGTATTAAGAATTTGAGTTTGATTTCTTCTTCAATATTGTAGATCTTCATCTCATCTTTCTAATCATGCAAGTTTCATTGATTTCTGGGTTTATGACTTTGTTCATCATGTTTTGTGTTTGTGAGTAGTGGCTTAGGATCTTGAGGATGGATTATGGTGGATAAAGGTTATGGTTGTTTGGATTGGTCAAGATTGATTGCTTAATATCTCTTCTAGGTTAGATATGCTCTATGCTATTCTTATACTGAGAGGGTAAGGGTAGATCTTAAGCTTCTTAGCATCATACCAATGTCTAAGTTGTTAGATAAAGCTAATACTAGAGATTATCATGAAGCATGCTAAGAGATTAGATGTTTTGTTGATTTTTGACATTAATGATCTGGTTGTTTAATGCCTGTTTTGATATGTAATAGCTAGTGAGAGCTAGGTCTAAGAAGTATCTTGGCTTGATTGTTATTGTCATGAGAATGGATTAACATGTATTAGAAGATCATTGTCTAGAGATAGCTCATTGTTGATTGAGGTTTGTTGACCAATATAGATAGCCATAGCTTGAGTCCATCCCATGAATCCATCCTTAGGACCTTTCTTTGTTAATTGATTTCCTGTTTAAGTATTGTATATTGATTGCTGCTTGCTCTATTTCAATATTTGCTCTGTTTCTGACGTTCGCTCATCAACTCGACCATCCACTCGATCGAGCATCCGATCGAGTGCCTGATCGAGCTCCTTCCAGAGTTCCTGTTTTATGTTCTGCATCTTTCTGTTTCGTTTCCTGTTTCATTCTAGTTGCATTATCCTGTTGCATTTCATTTAGTTTCTGTTTAATCCTGTGTCATTGCTTAGTTTGTTTACTATAATTCATGTTCCTGTTTCATCTCATTATTGCTTTAATCATTCTGTTTATTTTGCATTTAGTATCCTGTTTTTAGTAGGTTTTCATTTTGCATTTCATAATCTTCATTAGGTTGTTAGTGACAAACATCTTTTATATTTGGCTTGACTTAGATGAGTATTCACATCCTGATTGCTTGCATCACACTCATTATGGGTTGACATCCTTTATGCTACAACTACATAAGGGTAATTGAAACATCTTGCATCCATCTCTATATTCATCATCATAACTTATCATCCATCATCATCACACTACAAGACAAGTTTCAATTTGGCGTCGTTGCCTGTTTGAGTGTTTATTTGTGACATTTAGGATTTATACAAGTCTAAGATTAAGTTCTATTGCTCCTTTAACCATTACTGATTCAAATTCTTCCTCTGCTTGGTTGTTTTGGGTCTTAGGTACCAACTCGACATACAACTCGAGCTACCACTCGACTGTCTGCTGTTCGAGTACCTGATCGAGTGACAACCCGGATACAATTAGTCATCTCGTCTCAGTCAGTTCGACCTTCACTCGAGCCTGTGCTCGACCGAGTGCCTGTTCGAGTACGTGATCGAGTCAGTTGATGCAAACAAGATCCAAGGGTAATCAGAATCTTCAGAGGTACCTTGATCACATCAACAGACTACCAAGAGATTTGAGACAGCAGAGAACAAGAATCCAATAAGAACAAGAGAATCAGTTGCTAATGGAGCAACAAAACATTCAAGATCCAAGACCAAGAAAAATTGGTGCTGGAGATGCACCAAACACATATAACCAAAAAGCTGGTATTGTGCCTCCAACAGTTGCTAATAATAATAATGAGATCAAAAGTGGACTGATCTCTATGATTTAAGCAAATAAGTTCCATAGTTTGCCAATGGAAGACCAAACAAAAGTAGAACCCTTGAGACAATCGGTGAGTGGAGCCACAATTTTACTAAAGTGATGAACAAACCGACGATAAAATGATGCCAATCCATGAAAGCTTCGAACGTCACTTATCGTCTGAGGTGTGGGCCACGAATGAATTGCCTCAACCTTGCTTGGATCCATCTCCAATCCGTTAGCCGAGACAAGATAGCCTAAAAAATAGAACCTATGCTGCGACGATCGTAGCCAGGACTCATTAAGAGCTTTTGGTAACAAACAATTGCGACGGAGAACCAAATTAAGACCAATATCACCAGAAATAATTTCATCCACCTGGTCTTGAGAATCTGATCCTGAGTCATCAAACTGTGGATCTCCAACAAGCTCTAAATCTTGAGCTAACAAACCACGTTTATTATGATAAGGACAAGCAGTTTGTCTGTGAACAGATTCACCACAAGTGTAACACCGCAAAGCACCTATTCGTGTTTGACGAGAAGCAGCAATGGAATCAGATGGAGCGTTAATCTTTGGCGGAGCAGGACATGATGATGTATAATCATTGTTGTTAGGAACAATGGCATCAGCTGGTGAGTTGGGAATAAAGCGATTCTGTGACTATGAAGAGTTCCAGTTAGACTTGTATTGAAGTTCCATTCCAAGAGTTCATTGATGTGCTTCAGAGACAAAAGTTGGATTGAATTGTTGTAACGGAATTTGGAGTTGGGTACAAAGTCCACCAAGAAAGCGAGACACAAGTTGATCCTCTGTTTCAACAAGAGTTGTACGAGCCACCATCTCAAAGAAATCACAAGCATATTCATCCTTTGTTCGAGACCCTTGACGCAAATTTTGGAGCTTTGTATATAACGTCCTCTCATAGTTATAAGGTAGAAAGCTGCGACGCATATGCTGGAATTGCGACGAGATTCTATGAGCTGAGTCCACCAAGCCATGGCTCAAACTTTGAATCGTGTTGCCACCAGTGAAACCCGATCACCATCAGGAACCTTCTTAAAGTCCAGCACCTCTTCTACGATGTTGAGCCAATCGATGAATTCTTCAGCTTTGAGCGTTCCAGAAAATTCTGGAATATCCAATTTAAAACCAGAATCCCATCTGTTAGAACCATTGTTGTGTTGGGGAACGATGTCGTAGTTGTTGTTGCGATGACAGAGCTGGTGATCTTCGTCGTGTCGTACAGGAACAGCGAAGAGGTTTTTATGAAGAGCCACCTCCTCCTTGTCAACCTTTGGTTGTCTGTCACGGTGAACCCTTGGTTGATTCTGCAACACCGTTGTCATCGCAGCTTCGATGGCGTGTTGGAGAGCGTCGTGTAAATTGCTTATGAAGTTCTCCAAGGTTTCACGAAACTCAGCTTGTTGATCTTCAATTGTGGGTTTTCGTGGAGCTATCTTTGAAGAAACACACAAACAGGATCGAGCTTTGATTAAGAAATCAAAGTGCTGGAATCTGATACCAACTAACGTAGCGGAAAGATAGTAGTTGCAAATTCGATTTTTTAGTCTACGAATACCCAAACGAATAAGGGATCTTGAAATCGTTGAGAACCGGTGTTCTAGCCGAATACAAGAGAGATTTAGAGTTTTAAAGCTCTGTTTAAGAATAATTCATAAAAGTTGTTCTTCCTACAAGGTCTCGATTCTCTTATACAGAAAATAACCAAAACCTATGATTTCTATGAATTGTAAAGTTTCTATTATTCTATGAATCTAGAACTGAAAATAAAGGAAGATTGTCATTTGCAATCTTAAGAGAAAAAGAAAACCAGAGATGCAAAAGAAAAGGAAACTAAAGAACTCATTGGCATTCCCCTCCTTTGTAGTCTTGATACTTTATTGGCATTCCCTTTCGATCTCTTGTTTTGTCCGTGTCATAACTCATCGTCTATTACCTATTGCATGTGCAAAATTTTCTATAATTTTATATGTTGTTATCCCACCAAATCTTTCAAATTATTTTCACTTGTTATAATCATAAGTAGATGTAAACTTTTTCACATAAAGGAACATCTAAATTTATAACTATCCCTTAGGGCGAGTTAGTGAAATGCATTTAATATTTGTATTTTCATCAGCGGGTAAATAAATATTTGATAGAAGTTTTTCATTTGAGCAACAAATATTTATGGGTATTCTTCATTTTCAAAATAGGAAAACCGATTTTTGTAATTTGAGGTTTTTAGTTTACCAAATGCTTTAAATTATTTTGACTCATTATAATCATGAGTAGATCTAAATATTTTTACATAAAGAGTTGTTTAAATATATAATACCTAGTTTGACCTATATTTCGTTGTATAAATATTTATGTTCTTTTCATATACTTAAAAATATTAACCTTGGCGTACAGACCTCTATGGATTTTTTAAGTATCAAACTGGGTATGAAACTTGATAGGTCTGTACATCTCGGAAATGACCTTTTTCTGATAATAACAACTTAAATAAGTAAAAAAATGTGTAGTTAGAGGATTGTTGTGTAAGTGAAGAAAACTACAAGATAACATTTTATAATGAGGTTCACTAATTGTCTTCGTTCTCAATTTCTAATTTGTTGTAATCCTGAAAACTCTTCTTAGTTATGGGTTAATATCTCCCTATCTATTACTAACGCACTCTGAAATAATGTATTATTTCTCAAGTTTAGCCATGAGGCCATGAGGCCATGAGTCTCACCTTCTGATTAAGCTCTCAGCTTTTCTTTTTGTTTTGTAGCCTAAACCCAGCCACCTCGGTTCACACCATAATCCCTTTTTAGCCCTAGAGACCCTATTCTATTCGTATATATATATAAGAATTTTTGCCAAATATGTCACATTTTTTTTTAAAGTTTTGGAGACTGCCACATTTGCTTCATCTTACAAAAATGCCACATTTTTACTGTTCACATGTGATTAAAAGATGAAAATACACTTGTATAAAAGAGAGTGATTGTTGTGGACGAGATTTGATAGACAAGTTATTAGAAGAAGTCATCCACTTATCTACGAATTTTATTTTAATAACTTGTCTATGAGAATTATATTAACGAAGGGGTTTACGAGTTTAAATTAGATATCCATATTATTAAAGATAAGTTCTCTATGAAAGATAATTAGACAAAAATGGTAAAGTTGTTGAGATGGTGGACCAAAAGAAGATGTCGAGGATGATAGACCAAAAGAGGATAATGTGGATGAGGGTGGATCAAAAATGATGTGGAAGATTAAGTTTCTCACCGAGATCCTTCTCCATATCATATTTTCCATCATTTGCATCTTGTCCATCATCCACATCTTGTCTCCACATCTTGTTCATCATCTACATCTTGTCTATCATCCGCATCTTGTTTGTCATCCACATGTTGATCATCGATATTTTATCCATCATCCACATCTTGTCCATCATCTTCGTCTTGTTTATTATCCGCATCTTGTCAATCATTCGCATCTTTTCCATCATCGGTATCTTGTATATCAGCAGCATAGTTTTCATCGAGGGGCAATTATGTCTTTCTAAGTGAAAGTTGTGACAGTGTGGAAAAGAAGAGAACAAAATGGCACTTTGACTACATTTTTTTTCTATTCATGACATTTTTGTTAATTAACTTTTAATGATATGAATAACTAATTTGAATTCGTGGACATTTTTGTTAATATAATTCTCGTAGACAAGTTATTAAAATGAAATTCGTGGACAAGTCTATGACGTATTCTAATAACTTGTCTATCAGATCTCGTCCACGACAATTACTCTCTTTAAAAAACAAAAACAGTGTTTTGAATTATATATGTAAAACAGAAAATGAGATTGATAAAAATAAATAAGTTAGATCGAAGAGTTTGTTATTAGAAGTTATTGGCATGTTCCTCCAAAATGATGAACTTGATCTATGATGGATTTTTATTTCGGATCAGTATATATCGTCATGATGTGAGTGTATATGCATGTATGTTTTCCAACTAAAAACAGTTAATAGATGGAATAATGCATATCACTTATTTAAGTATCGTTGTTTTGTTCATACTTGAAGTGGACAATATACTCAATTCTCTACTTGGTATGAATGTTCTCGTTATTGTGTTCAAACAGTCCAATCTAAGTTTATGTGTGGCTTCAGTTTTTTTTTTCTTAATTAAAATGACGATTAAATGACAAAACAGAGCATATAAAAATGACCATAAATTAACTAGTTGATCTCTGTGCACACTTGTTTCAGTATCAAAGAGACATGATATTTATTCAATTTCTCGAATTACTAAGTTGGAATTTGTATATCAAATACTATAATAAAAAAATCGATTTCTGTGTTTTGTTGTCAATAAGGCACAGAACAAGCTTACCTTCTTACTCAATGTCGCCGAGGGACTTTGAAAACGGATTGCAAAACTTGAGATTGAGATGCATCAAACTGAGAAGAAGGAAAAAAAATAGAACTGAAAGAGAAGATATTTGAAATTGAGATGAAGTTGGAGAGCATTGAGATAGAGGCCAACACAGTGAGAGCATTCATAAGCTCATTGTCGGGATCACTTGGAGAAAACTAAAAAGGATTTGGTTGTTAGTTATGTTTGTGTGTTTAGTCTCACTACAAAAAAAAACAAACATATTGTATCACTTAAATAGTATCACAAAACTAAGCGATATTATTTCAAATTACTTTTCAATAATTGATATAAAAATTATAATTTTACATCAGTTACAATAATCGATATTATTATTGATTTATATGACATCATTTCATTATAATTGATAAAAATATAAATCATTTACATCACTTTCAAAATACTGACACAAAATATGTAAATTTACTTCACTAAATAATTGATGTATTTATTAATTTATATTAACATCACTTAAAAAATGATCCAAAATTTACATCATTTAAAAAATAGTGCTAGTAAAACTATATGTCAAATTAATATATTAACTGAAATAAAAGAAAGAAAAAAAACAATATTATGTTACTCTTTCATGAACTAAAACTAAAATTCAAATTGACAACACAAAAAAAAAATAATAATAAATAGCCTACATCCCACATCGGCGCCTATATATTCTCTTCACTTAGTACATCTTTAATGGGATATCAACTATTTGTGTGGGTCCCATCACAAATACAGTACAAATAATATAGGTAAATTATCAAATGGATATATGAACAAATATGATTAAAATATAAATAATAAATATTATATTAAAGAAAAAAATATTTTCATATAATTTATTATAATGTTGATTTCAACATCAGTTTTTCTGAAATGATATAAATATTTAACATTAGTTTTGATAAATGATGTAAATATTTTATATCAATTTAGTAAAAATGATGTAAGACTTGTAACATTTTCTAGAAGTGAAGTAAATGAACATTGATTCTAATAACTGAAGCAAATATTTATTTCAATTGATACAAATAATTTGCATCAACAAAATGTAAATCATTTATTTAATGCAAAATATTTTAGCATCATTTTAACATGAACATGATACAAATATAAAATATAAATGAGGTAAAACCATCCTTTTTTTGTAGTGTCTTATGCATGTTTAGTATGTAAAGTTTGCTTTACTCTTCTTAGCAACAACAAAAAAGTTTGGCTTTTATTTATGCTTGTGTGTTTAGTCTTATGTTTAGTATGTAATGTTTGTTTTACTCTTCTACGCAACAAAAAAAAGTTTGGCTCTTAGTTAAGCTTGTGTGTTTAGTCTTATGTTTAGTACTTTAATTAATTAATGTTTGTCAAAAAGTAAACCCTAGCTCTCTTTTTTTTTCATTGTTAGTTTGCCCTTTTTAAAATTTAACATTCGTAACCTTTTGATAATAAAACATAAATATATATTATAGTGTAGTAAGAAGGGCAAAAAGATTTTTTTTTTCTTTTTGTTTAAAAGACTTTCACAAACCAAATTTCGAATTAATTTGTGAATAAATAATAAATATTGATCAAGTTTTTTAAGAACTACAAAACTGCAGAGTTTGTACAAACACAAACTAAAGGAAAGCCTTGAAATTAATTTAGACTGTATTGTCAACAGTAAAAATACAAATCGAATAAATAAATAAAAAAGATAACATGGACAACATATCCATATTATGTATTTAACTCATAAATGTTTGTCATATCTTTTTTTTTTTTGCTTAATGTCTTAGATATATATTTTAATATAAATGAAAAATTTTCTCTACTATATATGACATCAATAAGCAAGATTTTCATGGAATGTTGTAAATATAAACATATTTTTTAGAGTTAATTAACAAAAATGCGAGGTATTTTATGTGAGATGTGATTTGTATTATTTGTATTTTGAAGATTTTTCTGTGATTTTAAATTTAATTGTAGATTAAGATATTAGAAATCACGATTAATTGTTATTATTTCTTTAGATTTTATTCTTTTTTTATGCTTACCAGTTTTTTTTATTCTGTTTACAATTAATTCGTAATATTCTGTTTTTTCTTTTTGGAAACAACGTGATAGCAATTAAATCTTTGGAGGATATATTTTGGTGTGAGTAAAAAGAGAATTAAGAATATTCTCGTTAAGAAATCGATGAGAAAGATTAGAAAGAGATGAAATTGTAACAAATTAATCTATATATATACATTTTTGAAGACATTTAGCAAATAAATCCTGTAGTTGCAATATATTTGCAAGCATGCCATTAGCATTAATTATTAATTCCTATCCTAATAAAATTTCCATAACAATCAAAACCACTGCCTTTAACATTAAGTATTAAGTTTATAATTAATTTAATTAATATTAAGTTTCTAATTTTACAAAACAATATTTTCTCCATACAGACATTTCCTAAACAATTGACCTAATTAATAAACGACAATATTTTTGAAACCGGACCGGAAGGTGAATCGGAAGTCTTTCTGGTTGTTGGATCAATTAGTCGGACCGGTTGAACCACGATTCAATTAGTTTATTGGTTTGTTTATATTTTATGAATATAACATCTACTTTTTATAAATATATGAATAAAACATACATAGTTAAGTATTAACGGTCTATATAACAATCCTACTTTTAGTACACGTAGGAATTCTATACTACTAACAAAATACTTTCTAATTTCTATACTAACTCATATATCTATATTTGTAAGGTTGTACATTTTTGAAAAATACAAATTAAACATTAGTTATATATAGTTAATCTAAAAAACAAATTACATTTTTTTATTAAAAAAATAGCCCCGCAGTGTACTGCGGGTGAATATCTAGTATCAATATCAATATCAATCAATATCTTCCGAAAATGAACTGTTACACAAGTTACACCTACCACATAATTCTCTTTAAGAAATCGATGAGAAAGATTACAAAGAAATGAAATTGTAACAAATTAATATCAATATCAATAAATATCTTCTGAAAATGAACTGTTACACAAGTTACCACATAACTTGTAACAAATTAATATCAATTAATATTAATTAATGTATAACCTATTTGTAACCAACTTATTAAAATTATATAGTCTACAAAAACAATGTTGTGACTTCCGTTTTATTTTATTATATAGAGGATTTAAATGAGAATAATCTTTACACACAATAACATTACAAAAATACAAAAACAAAAACAAAAACGTGTCCCAATATTTTCAAGACCTATATCACCATGCCACATATAATCGTACCAACATATAATTTGGCCAATTTTGATGGCCACGGTTCATTTCTGAATTGCGTCCATCACTTTCCTCCCACTTACAATGTTTTTTCTCTTTATATGATGGTTACATATACCAGGCATTACAAATACATTACAATATTTTTGTTACCAAATAACTAAATCTTAAACAGGACTGCCGCCAATTCTCAAAATCAGATAAAATCTACATTTTCACCAACAAAAACGTTTAGAAATAAGATTATTGATGGGGATCAAGTTGTTCATGTCCCTGATGAGATTAAAGGTACCTCTCCTCTGTGGGAAGATCTGATTATTGGTCGTTTCCCGTCTAATGCTCCTCATATTGCTAAGGTTCATGTCATCGTGAATAAAATCTGGCCTCTTGGGGACAAAACTGTTAAGATTGACGCATATGAGGTTAGTTCTAATGTCATCAAGTTCCGAATCCAAGACAGTTCAGTGCGGTCTAGGGTTTTCCGGCGTGGCATGTGGAACATTGCTAACATGCCTATGTTAGTATCTAAGTGGTCTCCGATCCTTGAAGACGCTCAACCTGAGAACCAAACGATGCCAATCTGGGTCAAGCTGAAGAATGTGCCCCATTCTATGTTTTCTTGGGAAGGCATTAGTTTCCTTTCTAGTCCTGTCGGTGAGCCAAAGAAGTTGCATCCTGAAACAGAGTTATGTAAGAGTTTTGAGGAAGCGAGAGTGTTTGTGGAGGTGGATCTTTCTCAAGAACTACCGAAATCTTTTCGCTTCAAGTCTGCTCGAAGAGTTGATGCTATTGTGGCATATTCCTATCCCTGGTTTCCACCGAAGTGCAGTATATGTACTAAGTGGGGTCATGTAGAGGACCACTGTTTGGCCACAAACCCGGTGCTGGAAAGATCAGATGTTATGTTAAAAAGTGTTGTGAAAGAGATTCCAAAGGACCTAGCGGCAGTTCAACAAGTTTCCTCTCAAATAATTTCTACTCTACCTCCTTTGGGTTCGGTAGTGTCTCTTGATTCTTCTGACAAGGATGTGACTGCATTTAGTGGAACTGCTTCGACTTTAGGGGAGGCTGGTGCTACTTTGGGAGGTTCCTGGCAGGAGGTTTCGCCAACAAAGAACACCAAATCCCGAGTTCATACCTGTGATAACCCGTCCCGCGGACCCCACTAGCCCCCCGATAGCTACCCCAATGGACCGTCCGTGGACCCTGCTAGCCCTCCGCTAGCCATCCCAACGGACCCCAAGCTGGCCATGCAGGGCATCGATCCTAATCCATCACTATGGATATCCAAATCCACCATTAGGTTATTGGTACGCCAAGCGTTCCTCGAACCCTGGTCCCCACCCTTTAACAACCTTCCCACATGATAAGCTGTCACCAATTGAGCTTGTCAAGCTTGGTCTTATCTGTAATTCGTGGTTGGAGCGGGAATGGAGTATTCCAGCCCATCTCTCAGTTACTTGGTCGCTTAGGGTGGTTGTTTGTGCGACTAAGTAACAAGATGAGATGGTGCTCGGGGTACAAAGTTTCCGTGAGGCGGGGTTTTGGAGGAAAGTTTCCTGAAATAAAAGTTTCCAAAAGTGGAAAGTTTCCAAAAGTGGAAAGTTTCCAAAAGGGGAAAGTGCTAAAAATGGAAAGTTTTATGGGAGTTAAAATTTGTCCATTTTAGTGGTTGTGAGCCTTGGAGGGGCTTGTGTGGCCTTAGTGGCGGTCTTTTGAGACATTGTGTGACCTTTGTGGCGGGCTGTTTAGCTAATTGTGTGGCCTTTGTGGCGGGCTGTTTAGCCAGATGTGTGGCCTTTGTGGCGGGTTGTTCGCGACAAATGGTCTTTGTGACGGTCCTTCAGGGCAGATGGTCTTTGTGACGTTCCTGTTTAGGACATTTGTTTGGCCTTGGTGGCGGTCCTGTTTAGGACATTTGTTTGGCCTTTGTGGCGGCATTAGTGGCAGTGAGATGATCCATGTGTGGTCATGAGGTATCCTAGTGAGGGGATATGTGGTTGGTAGGACATTGTGATGTCTTACGCGAGCCACGGGAAGGAAGCCTGGATAGGGATAGGACTCAGACGTGTTCAGAATTTTTTGCTCGCGACTCTTGGGGGACTTAGGTTCTCCTAGTACTGCCATATTCTGAGACTTTGTGGCTTGGGAGTATGGTTGGTATATCGACTTCGGTTGACGATCCGGGGGCACGCCGGTTAGTGCGGACGAGTTTAAGTTAAACGCTGCGTTTTGGGTTTAGGGAAAACCCTTAAACGCGAGTTTTGTCTCATTCGGCGAGTTTGACCATTTTTGAGAGAAAAGAAAAGAGAGAAAAGGTTCTTGAGTGTTCTTGAGGATTTTGGGTGATTTGAGGTTGTTCCTGTAGAGATCTATAGTTGGGATCGTTGTAGGAGCTTCCTGGAAGGGTTTGTTTGCTTGTGTAAGGTTCAGAATTGTCTTGGCAAAGGTAAGTGCATGACCATGGCTTATCTAAGCTGGAGATTTCTCTGATTTGCTTGTTATGTGTTGTTAGGCTTGTTAGAATGTTATTTGGGACGTTGGGAAGCTTTCTTGTGGCTTGGGATCGACTTTTGTGGTTGTAGGAACGAAGATCCGGCGAAAAGCTTTGGGGAGAAGCGATGCTCGGCATGTGCGTCGGTTGATGCAACTGAGAGGACGGTTCGATAAACCTAGGGTTTCGTGCTATGTCGAGCATGCGTCGGTCGATGAAATGGAAGCATTGGTCGATGCATATCATGCGTCGGTCGACGCAACCCCGTACTGGTGTCGGTCGATGCATGTTGGTGTCGGTCAATGCTTGGCCCTGGTTTGTTATTGTTGATTGTTGATTTTTGGTTGATGGTTAGAGATGTCTCTATTGCTTGTGTGTATAGCCCAATAGATGGGAGGATTGTCTTACTGAGTGTTTATAAAATACTCATGGATTGCAATTTGTGTTTGTGGTGCAGGTAAAGGTAAAGTGTGATCGAGGAATCAAGGCAATGAAGAGAATGATGTTCTACGGACTCGATTGGATGTTGTCTGGCATTTCTAGGTTGCTAGAGTTGGGTCATTAGAACATTGCTAGTTTGCTGGTTCTATGATTATTGTTTTTTGGTTATTTGATATTGTTTATGTTATAATATTGGTTTTATTATTGGAGATTTATTTGATTTTGGTATTGGTTGTTCCGCTGTTGGTTGTGATTGTGGTTAGGTGGCTAGTGGATATGGGACCAATAGTTGTAGTTTATTTATTATTATTATTATTATTATTATTATTATTATTATTATTATTATTTATTATTTATTTTTTTAAAAAAACGGGTCGGGTCGTTTCAGTTTGGTATCAGAGCGGGAAACGACCCAACCCGACCCGTTTTTTTTTAAAATAAATAATAAATAATAATAATTTTGGGAAGGTTGTCCTGTGGGAAGGTTGTTAAAGGGTGGGGACCAGGGTTCGAGGAACGCCTGGCGCACCAATAACCTACTGGTGGATTTGGATATCCACAATGATGGGTTAGGATCGATGCCTTGCAGGGCCAGCTTGGGATCCGTTGGGAAGGCTAGCGGGGGGCTAGTGGGGTCCGCGGGACGGGTTGTCATATAAACTTTGATTTTTATTGTAACAACCCGTCCCGTAGACCATACTAGCCCTCCGCTAGCTTGCCCTCATAGGCCCCAAGTTACAGATCAATTGGTGGCAGCTTGTCATGTGGGAAGGTTGTTAAAGGGTGGGGACCAGGGTTCGAGGAACGCCTGGCGCACCAATAACCTACTGGTGGATTTGGATGAATATTTTCTATCCACAGTGAGGGGTTAGGATCGATGCCCTGCAAGGCCAGTTTGGGGCCTATGGGGGCAAGCTAGCGGGGGGCTAGCAGGGTCCACTGACGGGCCGTTGGGGCGGCTAGCGAGGGGCTAGTGGAGTCCATGGGACGGCATGTTACAATACCCCCGTAGGGACAGAGGATAATCTTGTCTCACCTTCTCCGTTCTCTGTTTTGGCAGTTGATGAGGAAGTGTGATGTTCATATATTTTGCCCTGTTTTCCCTTAGTATATTCACATCTTTTGCATGATTTTCTATCTCATTTGTCCATTATTGCATAGTTTTAGAACTGTTTATGCATTAGAGTAGATTTGCATTGCATTTGCATAGTTTCTTGCATAAACAGGTGATTTTGGATCCTAAGGAGCATGGAAGTGATGCTGAAGAAGATTGGAGCTGTCAAGAGAAGGAAACAAGGGATTTGGAACTGAATAATCAAGGTCCGAAAGTCCACTCGACCATCCACTCGACCAAGCACTCGGCCGTGTGCAGAGAAGGACTCGACCGGATGGGAGAAGCAGAAGAAGAGGCCACTCGACCGAGCACCTGGTCGAGTTGACCGAGCCGCCCACTTATTTTGTCTTTTAGCATTTTTAGGGCTTTCCTATCTTTTTCTATAAAAGGCCTTGTACCCTGCAGCCACAAAAAGAGAGACTTTTTAGAGTACAATTCTAGACCTAGTATTTACCCTTTTGGGGAATTATTCCTTTTTGCTTTTTATTGCTTAGATCTTTAGCCACTTTTGTTTATTTTTCTAAGAAATCTTTGATACTTGTTGGTTCAATAACTTTCAAAGTATTAAGAATTTGAGTTTGACTTCTTCTTCAATATTGTAGATCTTCATCTCATCTTTCTAAACATGCAAGTTTCATTGATTTCTGGGTTTATGACTTTGTTCATCATGTTTTGTGTTTGTGAGTAGTGGCTTAGGATCTTGAGGATGGATTAGGGTGGATAAAGGTTATGGTTGTTTGGATTGGTCAAGATTGATTGTTTAATATCTCTTCTAGGTTAGATATGCTCTATGCTATTCTTATACTGATATCTCTTCTATTGTTCATCATGTTTTGTGATTGTGAGTAGTGGTTTAGGATCTTAAGGATGGGTTAGCCTGGATGGGTTAGCCTGGATGATTGGTCAAGCTTGTTTGTTATAGATCTCTTCTAGGCTAGATATGTTCTATGCTAATCTTATATCTGAGAGGGTAAGGTTAGATCTTAAGCTTCTTAGCATCACACCAATGTCTAAGTTGTTAGATAAGGCTAGATCAAGAGATTATCATGAAGCATGCTAAGAGATTAGATGTTTTGTTGATTTTTGACTTTAATGATCTATTGTTTAATGCCTGCTTTTATATGATCTTTGCTAGTGAGAGCTAGACTGGGAATATCTTAGCTTGATTGTTATTGTCATGAGAATGGATTAACATGTATTAGAAGATCATTGTCTAGAGATAGCTCATTGTTGATTGAGGTTTGTTGACCAATTTAGATAGCCATAGCTTGAGTCCATCCCATGAATCAATCCTTAAGACCTTTCTTTGTTTATTGATTTCCTTTTTAAGTATTGTTAATTGATTGTTGCTTGCTCTGTTTCAATATTTGCTCTGTTTCTGGCATTCGCTCATCAACTCGACCATCCACTCGATCGAGCATCCGATCGAGTGCTTGCTCGAGCTCCTTCTAGAGTTCCTGTTTTATGTTCTGCATCTTTCTGCTTCATTCCCTGTCTCATTCTAGTTGCATTTCTTGTTGCCATTCATTTAGTTTTTGTTTAATCATGTGGCATTACTTAGTTTGTTTACTATAAGTCTTGTTCTTGTTTCCTTTCATTATTGCTTTAATCATTCTGTTTATTTTGCATTTAGTACCCTGTTTTTAGTAGGTTTTCATTTTGCAATTCTTAATCTTCATTAGGTTGTTAGTGATAAACATCCTTTATATTTGACTTGACTTAGATGAGTATTCACATCCTGATTGCTTGCATCACACTCATTATGGTTTGACATCTCTTATACTACAACTGCATAAGAGTAATTGAAACCTCTTCCACCTGATCATCATATCATTCCATCTCTTTCATCATATCATTCACCAAACAAAAATATGAGTTTCAAAGTGGCTGCTGAAGAGGGAGAAATAGTGTCGGCTGCGGTAAAAACTGGTGGTGTCCAAAATTCACAATTGACAGAGCAGGGCACTCGCCCCTCTCTTCCGCGAAACTCGAAGACGATGCATAAGGTTCTCCCTAACTTTGTTGCTCTGAACACTAAACCTAGTGTTTCGAGTAAGAAGGGTTCCTCTCGCCGATTTTAAATGTCCAGTTTCTTTTGGAATGTGTGTGGTCTAAATAAATCTTCAAAATATTCCATTATTCGTAGTTGGATAAAATAACAGTTCTATGCAGTTTGGGTGTCTTCTAGAGACAAAATTCAAGGACAGAAGAGCATCGTCTATTGTTTCATCTATCTTTCGTGGTTGGTCGTCTTTAGCTAATTATGGCTCACATCGATTAGGACGCATTTGGGTGGTCTGGAGGAAGAATGTGCGTCTAACCCCTGTATTTACGAGTGGTAAAATGATCACTTGTTCGGTCTTGTTATCAGGGCAAGTAGAGGAGTTCTTTTGCTCATTTATTTACGCTTTTAACACTGTGGAAGAACGTCGGGAGTTGTGGGAAGATGTCTGCAGTCATTATGATTCTCCCCTGTTTCATAATCGACCTTGGTTGCTTTGTGGCGATTTTAATGAAATACTCGATGGCAGTGAGCACTCCAATTTTCATAGTACTCATCTTAACTATAAGGGTATGAGGGAGTTTCAGGATGTGATACGACATTGCTTGTTAACGGATCTTGGTTACCATGGCCCCTGTTTCACTTGGTGTAATAAGCGGGATGACGGTTTGGTTTGCAAGAAGCTGGATCGGGTTCTTGTCAATGACTCTTGGTGTCGTGTTTTTCCACGCTCATATAGTGTTTTTGAAGCGGGAGGTTTCTCGGATCACTCTCGTTGCCGGATAAATTTCGAAGCACCAACATTGGGAGGTAGGAGGCCATTTAAGTTCGTTAATGTGCTCACGACGCTGCCTCAGTTCTCCTCAGTAGTGGCAGATTACTGGGGTAGTACAACGCCTCTTTTTTCCTCTACCTCTGCCTTACATCGCCTATCCAAGAAGCTCAAAGGACTCAAGCCTGCTCTACGCCTTCTTGGCAAGGAACGCTTAGGTAATCTATCTACTCGTACTCGCGAGGCTCATGAGACACTTTGTCGAAAACAAGTGACTACACTCATTACTCTGTCGCCTCAAGCTATTGCTAAAGAGACACAAGCTTATGCTCGATGGAAGCATCTCTCTGAGCTGGAGGAGGGCTACTTGAAGCAGAAATCAAAGCTTCACTGGCTTACTGTTGGAGACATGAATAATTCCTATTTTCACAGAGCGGTTCAACAACGTCAGCAAGTTAATACTATTTGTGAGCTTTTAAGCTCATATAGGGAGGTTTTGAGATCTCATGCTGATATCAAGGGTGAGGCTGAGCGTTTCTTTAAGGAGTTTCTCGGTCATATACCTGCTGATTTTGTAGGCATGTCAATTGAGGCGTTGGCTGAGCTGCTGCAATTTTGTTGTTCTTCTGCTGATCAGGACATGCTTACGAAGCTGGTCATGGAGGATGAAATCACAAAGGTATTATTCACTATGCCTAATAATAAGTCGCATGGTCCGGACGGTTTCAAGAGTGAGTTTTTTAAAGCCTCTTGGTCTATTGTGAGTAAAGATTTTGTTGTTGCGGTCAAATCTTTTTTCCTCAAAGGTTCTCTCCCACGCGGTTTGAATACGACAATCTTGGCTCTCATACCAAAGAAACAGGATGCAGGAGAAATGAAGGATTACCGGCCTATTTCATGTTGCAATGTTCTATATCAGGTGATCTCTAAGATACTAGCAAATCGTCTCAAAGGCTTGCTTCCACGTTTTATTGCACAGAATCAGTCCGCCTTTGTTAAGGAGAGATTGTTGATAGAAAATGTCCTTCTAGCGACTGAACTGGTCAAAGATTATCACAAAGAATCTGTCTCACCTCGTTGCTCCATGAAGATTGATATCTCTAAGGCTTTTGATTCAGTTCAATGGGATCTCTTGTTGAACACGCTTGAAGCACTGAACTTCCCAGCACAGTTTATACACTGGATCAAATTGTGTATCACAACAACGACATTCTCGGTTCAAGTAAATGGTGAGTGATATATCATGGTTTTTGTGGTTTTTAACCATGATATAAGGAGTCATTTAGAGTCTTTTGATGTGTTTTTAGGTTCTTTGAGAGTCTTTACAGGTTTTATAAGATTTTGGCATGAAAGGAGCAAAATGGATCAATTAGAGAGATTTTGGAGCAATTCATCAAGGAAGAGAAGTTGGATTCGAGTCAGATTGATGGTGTCGATCGACACCACCTTGGTGTCAGTCGACACCCTGTTTTGTCTGCGAGAGAAGCCAAGTTTTGGAAGTTTTACAAAATTGCCCGAAGTTTTCCATAATTGCAAGACTAGTCCCTGACATGTTTTAGGACATATATATAGTATTTTTAGGTCTTAGAAACCCTTAAGTTATTTTTCTAGCAAGATTTATTTTCTGCAACCCTGTGAGATTTTGAGAGCTTTGGAGAGAGAGATCTGCTTTGTAGAAGAAGAATTCTTGAACTCCCTTTTACTCTTTTAATTTCAATTGTTTATTATTCAGAATTATGTTTTGTTCTTCATTGAATATGTCTGAGTAGTTTGCTTGTTAGGTTCAGGGTTTTTCACAGGGATTTTATGAATTATTATATCTGTTTATTTAGGATTCATATCTTTCTAGATCTTCATCATAGGTTGTTCTTCATATTAATCCTTGATTGGCCATCTAGAATTAATAACTTAGGAAAATAAATTGATATGAGAATATAATTGATTTTCCTGATAAAACCTTTTGATGAGCAAAATTACTTCTTGCAAAGAGATTTGATTTAGTAATTTGTGAACAATCTAAACTTGTTTTTAAAGCTGATTTTTAACCTAGAATTTTACAAAGAGATTTGGATTTTCTGGTTTTAAATTTAGATAATATTTGCAGTGAGAACTGATTTATTTTACAGAAGAGTTTAGAGTTCTAGATCTGATTTTTAATTGCTTGAATCCTAATTAATTATTGATTTGTTATTTTATAATTTCCTGAGAAATTCCCTAGGCCTAGCTTTTTGATCCTCTGAATTTACAAAAGTTTTATTTTAATATTTTGCATTGTTTTCTTAATTTAAATCAACTTGTTTAGCTTAATTATAAAACTCTATAATTTATTGTGTAGACTTGAGTCCTTGTGGAATTTGACCCCTAAGTAATGCAGTGACCTCTTAATTTGAGAGACCTCTTAATTTGAGAGAGTAGCTCTAGGTGAGCATATCAAATTTTGGCGCCGTTGCCGGGGACTCTTTGATCTACCATTAGATTTGAGTTTTTAATTTCGTCTAAATTTTTCTTTTTATTTTCTACTTACACGTTTTTGTTTTTCTTCTCTTTGGTGTTTCAGGTACATGCCTAATAAGCCTAACACAAGGAGCAGCAAGACTGGTCCTACTGTGAAGCTTACGAATCAAGAGTTGGGAAAACTTGAGCGTGACAACCGAAAAGCAGCCAAATCCTTGAAGATGGTTAACACAGTCATTTTGATTCATAATGAGGATGGTGCTTTGAGGGATCAAGAGGGCCACTTGCACAACGAACAGGGCCAAAAGCTTGATGCAGAAGGGAATGTTATCGCTAAAGCTGTTGTCGTCGACGAACAAGCCGATGGTGTCGACCGACACCAACAGGGTATCGATCGACACCCCTTTCCTGCAGACGGACATGGAGCTGCAAACCACGTTAACAATCATGTTCGAAGACAGGAGAACAATCGAGACTTGATCAGGATCATTGCTGACTACAACCGGGCTGATCTTGTGTATGAGAACCGGTCTGCTATTGTTCCTCCTCCATTCCAGAGGAATGATTTTGAGTTGAAACCTGCTTACTTTCAACTAGTTGGGCAGAGACCTTTCTCTAACCTGCCCAATGAGAAGCCTTTGGACCATATTAAGCACTTTAAAGACCTGGTGACTAGTATCAAAGCCAATGGAGTGACTGAAGACTACATCTACTACAAGCTTTTCCTATATTCACTTGCAGGAGAAGCATCCCAATGGTTGAAACAGTTGCCAGCTGGATCTTTGACATCTTGGCAACAAGTCAAAGTGGCTTTTCTCAACTACTTTTATGATGATGCAATGTCAGATGAGCTAAGAGTCAAGTTGTCCTCCTTCAAACAGAGACCAGATGAGGCTTTCAAGGCAGATTGGGTGAGATTCAAGGCCTATCAGAGGGACTGTCCACACCATGGTTTTTCAAGGGTGCAGCTGTTGAGTATCTTTTTCAGAGGAGAGCAGATACTGAAAGGAAGAGATTGCATGGAGGATTTGATTCAAACCAGCTAGCTTCTGTTAATGCTAAGCTTGATTCAATTCACAATCTCCTGGTTGGTAAGAAATCAGTTCACTTTGCTACAGAAGTTGAATCATTTGAGCCACAACCTGAGACTGGGAATGAAGAAGCAGATATCAACTTTGTATATGGGAATCAGGGTCAGAGATTCAGTAATCAGCCAAGCAACAATCCTTACAGTGGGAACTCTTCAGGCTATACTCCAAAGCCTGAGTTCCAGAAGCTGCAACAAGGGAGCAACTTCATAAGAACCTATGGGAACTCATCTTATCAGTCTCCGCCTCCACAGACTTCTTCTGAGAGTAGAATAGAGGCCATGCTTGATCAGCTTCTTCAGGGACAGGAGAATATGACAGTGACATTCAATGGAAAATTCGATAATGTCTACACAGAGCTTACTGGAAGGATTGATGCACTGAATGTTCATGTTAAGAAACTAGAGAATCAAGTGGCACAGACTGTTGGGTCTGTTAAAAGGCAATAGGGTTTTCTTCCTTGAAGAACTGAATCAAACCCCAAGCATGCTTGCAATGCCATATCAGTGAGAGATGAAGATGCTGGTGCAATTGTTTCTGCAGAACAGGGAGAACAATCGACCAAATTCTCGGGTCCAGATGATGGTGTCGATCGACACCACCTGGGTGTCGGTCGACACCCCTCTCAGACAGAACCTGAAACTGCAAAATCTCAGGTTTCAGCTGCGGAAAGGGTGTACCAACCTAAGATTCCTAAGCCAAGAAGGTCCAAGCAAGAGATTGAAGATGCTAGATGCAAGGCAATGATGGACAAGGTGATGATTGAGATGCCTTTGATTGATGCAGTAAAGCTTTCACCACCACTTAAGCGCTATGTGAAGAGAATGGTATCAAATGGTTTGAGCCCTGAAGAAGGAGCACTGCTTACCAAGGATGTCAGTGCAATTCTTTTGAACCTGCCTCCACAGAAGAAGAAAGAGAGGAAGCAAGAAGTGGTTGTCTCTAAGAAAGTGAGTGCAATGATTCAGTGTAGGACTGTAGAGAAATTACCAGATCCTGGGAGCTTTGTACTTGATTGCACTATCTCTGCAGAACGGTTTGCACACTCACTTTGTGATCTTGGCTCTAGTATTAATCTGATGCCACATTCTGTTGCTGTGAGACTTGGGATGACAGAATTCAAGCTAACTCAGATTTCTCTTATCTTTGTTGATCGTTCCCGAAGAATTCCTGAAGGTGTTTTAGAGGATATTCCAATTAAAGTTGGAAATTTCATGATTCCCACTGAGTTTGTGGTGTTGAAGTATGATAAAGAGCCTAAAGATCCTCTCATCTTAGGAAGATCTTTCTTGGCTACAGCTGGTGCTATCATAGATGTACAGAAGGGACACATAGCACTGAATGTGGAAGGTTTGGTTATGAACTTTGAGATGGAAAAGCTGAGGAGAGCTCCTACCATTGATGGACAAACATTTTCTGTTGAGAAGATTGCTGAGATAAGCTGCAAAGAAGCAAATAAACGAGCATCAGGCNGAAGAAGGAGCACTGCTTACCAAGGATGTCAGTGCAATTCTTTTGAACCTGCCTCCACAGAAGAAGAAAGAGAGGAAGCAAGAAGTGGTTGTCTCTAAGAAAGTGAGTGCAATGATTCAGTGTAGGACTGTAGAGAAATTACCAGATCCTGGGAGCTTTGTACTTGATTGCACTATCTCTGCAGAACGGTTTGCACACTCACTTTGTGATCTTGGCTCTAGTATTAATCTGATGCCACATTCTGTTGCTGTGAGACTTGGGATGACAGAATTCAAGCTAACTCAGATTTCTCTTATCTTTGTTGATCGTTCCCGAAGAATTCCTGAAGGTGTTTTAGAGGATATTCCAATTAAAGTTGGAAATTTCATGATTCCCACTGAGTTTGTGGTGTTGAAGTATGATAAAGAGCCTAAAGATCCTCTCATCTTAGGAAGATCTTTCTTGGCTACAGCTGGTGCTATCATAGATGTACAGAAGGGACACATAGCACTGAATGTGGAAGGTTTGGTTATGAACTTTGAGATGGAAAAGCTGAGGAGAGCTCCTACCATTGATGGACAAACATTTTCTGTTGAGAAGATTGCTGAGATAAGCTGCAAAGAAGCAAATAAACGAGCATCAGGCTCAGTGTCGATCGACACACCATCAGTGTCGATCGACACACCATCAGTGTCGGTCGAGACCCCTCCACGACCGAGCCCACACTTGACCAGAACTGAGAGCTCGCAAGACATCCTCTATTTCAAGTCAGAAAGCTGTTCCCAAGCAGAAACCTCACCACTCCACACTCCAGAGTCCTCAGGTAAGGCCAAGGTTTGTATCTTGTTTACCCAAACCCCCTCCTATCATCAATAAGATTTTCAAAGGTACAAAAACTGTTTTGCAGTTAACCAAGCCACGAGATTATTGTTGAGCGCTTGTTTCTTCTGTTGATGATTTTGCATGACATAAGAGAAGCAAACCCATCCCAAATTCCCGCCCTGGTCCTGTTCCTCACATCCTTGGCAGACCTCATGCACCTCAAGCTTATACACCACCTTGGATGAAGAGGACATTTTCTCGGAAGCATGCATTGCCATGTTCTGCTCCACCTTATGTCTGAGCTTCAACACAGTCAAGCTAATGACTANTGAGACTTGGGATGACAGAATTCAAGCTAACTCAGATTTCTCTTATCTTTGTTGATCGTTCCCGAAGAATTCCTGAAGGTGTTTTAGAGGATATTCCAATTAAAGTTGGAAATTTCATGATTCCCACTGAGTTTGTGGTGTTGAAGTATGATAAAGAGCCTAAAGATCCTCTCATCTTAGGAAGATCTTTCTTGGCTACAGCTGGTGCTATCATAGATGTACAGAAGGGACACATAGCACTGAATGTGGAAGGTTTGGTTATGAACTTTGAGATGGAAAAGCTGAGGAGAGCTCCTACCATTGATGGACAAACATTTTCTGTTGAGAAGATTGCTGAGATAAGCTGCAAAGAAGCAAATAAACGAGCATCAGGCTCAGTGTCGATCGACACACCATCAGTGTCGATCGACACACCATCAGTGTCGGTCGAGACCCCTCCACGACCGAGCCCACACTTGACCAGAACTGAGAGCTCGCAAGACATCCTCTATTTCAAGTCAGAAAGCTGTTCCCAAGCAGAAACCTCACCACTCCACACTCCAGAGTCCTCAGGTAAGGCCAAGGTTTGTATCTTGTTTACCCAAACCCCCTCCTATCATCAATAAGATTTTCAAAGGTACAAAAACTGTTTTGCAGTTAACCAAGCCACGAGATTATTGTTGAGCGCTTGTTTCTTCTGTTGATGATTTTGCATGACATAAGAGAAGCAAACCCATCCCAAATTCCCGCCCTGGTCCTGTTCCTCACATCCTTGGCAGACCTCATGCACCTAAAGCTTATACACCACCTTGGATGAAGAGGACATTTTCTCGGAAGCATGCATTGCCATGTTCTGCTCCACCTTATGTCTGAGCTTCAACACAGTCAAGCTAATGACTAAAAACAAGCGCTAAGTGGGAGGCAACCCACTTCTAGGTTTTTCTTTTCTTTTTGAGTCATTTTCATTTTTGCATTGAGTCAGTTTTTGTTTGATTTTTGTTTAAAATTATGAATTGTCANTTTTAGAGGATATTCCAATTAAAGTTGGAAATTTCATGATTCCCACTGAGTTTGTGGTGTTGAAGTATGATAAAGAGCCTAAAGATCCTCTCATCTTAGGAAGATCTTTCTTGGCTACAGCTGGTGCTATCATAGATGTACAGAAGGGACACATAGCACTGAATGTGGAAGGTTTGGTTATGAACTTTGAGATGGAAAAGCTGAGGAGAGCTCCTACCATTGATGGACAAACATTTTCTGTTGAGAAGATTGCTGAGATAAGCTGCAAAGAAGCAAATAAACGAGCATCAGGCTCAGTGTCGATCGACACACCATCAGTGTCGATCGACACACCATCAGTGTCGGTCGAGACCCCTCCACGACCGAGCCCACACTTGACCAGAACTGAGAGCTCGCAAGACATCCTCTATTTCAAGTCAGAAAGCTGTTCCCAAGCAGAAACCTCACCACTCCACACTCCAGAGTCCTCAGGTAAGGCCAAGGTTTGTATCTTGTTTACCCAAACCCCCTCCTATCATCAATAAGATTTTCAAAGGTACAAAAACTGTTTTGCAGTTAACCAAGCCACGAGATTATTGTTGAGCGCTTGTTTCTTCTGTTGATGATTTTGCATGACATAAGAGAAGCAAACCCATCCCAAATTCCCGCCCTGGTCCTGTTCCTCACATCCTTGGCAGACCTCATGCACCTAAAGCTTATACACCACCTTGGATGAAGAGGACATTTTCTCGGAAGCATGCATTGCCATGTTCTGCTCCACCTTATGTCTGAGCTTCAACACAGTCAAGCTAATGACTAAAAACAAGCGCTAAGTGGGAGGCAACCCACTTCTAGGTTTTTCTTTTCTTTTTGAGTCATTTTCATTTTTGCATTGAGTCAGTTTTTGTTTGATTTTTGTTTAAAATTATGAATTGTCAATCTATCATGTTGCTTTTAACTTGTGTTTGAGTGTTTCTTAACAGAATAATCATCCAAGGATTGATCCAACAACTCCTCAACACAACTAACAGCAACTAACAAGGAGTTTCGGCCAACAAAACACCATTCGTGTTGAGTGTCGATCGACACTGAAATGGTGTCGGTCGACACCGCTAGGTAACCCGAGAACAGTTCATTTTTTCATTACAATTTTCAATATGTTTTTGTTTCTTTTTGCTTTCCTCTTACTTGAAAACATTGGGGACAGTGTCGTTTAAGTCTGGGGGAGGTTAGTACTAATCACTAACATAGTTTTGGTTTTTAGTGTGTCAAAACCTTATTTTTTTGTTTTATTGAGTCAAATTTTTCAAAATTTTGTTGGGAACTATGATTTTTCTTTTTAGTGTATTGCCTTGGTTGATTAATGGTGCAGATTGAATCCACTAATCCGACTAATGAAAATTCCAATGGCTGACTAGTAAACCAAAGACATCCAAATTTTCAACAGAATCCAAAAAAGCCTGAGGTAACTTCTGCACTTTTCTTTTTACCTCATCAATGAGATTGATGTTCATAGAGCTTGACTCCTTGTTCATACCTGACAAGTAAGATCTTCAAAAGAAAAAAGTACTCCTCTCCCTTATTTAAGTTGAAGAGATTATTCCTGAGAGCTTTGTTTAGAAAAAAAAAGAATAAAAGATGAGATGATTTTGATCAGTTTAGAGAGGGAGGTAAATTACCAGTGACCTCATTATTCTACTCTTGAGTCAAATGATCACACAAAGCTTGGAAGCGAGGGG
>NC_025703.1:25980970-25986760 GCF_000633955.1 Camelina sativa | reverse complement strand
AAAAAAAAAAAAAAAAAAAGATATGATAAAAAAAAAACAGCAAAGCAAAGCTCAAAGGAGGATAAGAATATAAGGCTGGGGGAGAGGAAGAATACCACATATTTTAAAAAAGAGATATCTTGCTTGTTATGGTATAGTACGGGAATGAGTCTAGAAGGTTCTTGACATTGATCAAATTGATGAGGCCCACCGATGAAGGCTTAATGGAGGAAGTAGTGGAATTTGGTTTGAATTTGGGATGCGATGCTACGAATGTCAACGGAGAAGTACATGATGGTCCGATTTAGATTAATTTGCTAAGCATATGGATTGTGGTTTGAATGATCATGGCATTACCTTAGAGAGAAAATGAATTTATGTGTTTTCAAACCTCTTTCACAGGTCTACGCTTATGTTTTGCTTGAGGGCAAGCAAAGGCTAAGTCTGGGGGAGTTGATATATCATGGTTTTTGTAGTTTTTAACCATAATATAAGGAGTCATTTAGAGTCTTTTGATGTGTTTTTAGGTTCTTTGAGAGTCTTTGCAGGTTTTATAGGATTTTAGCATGAAAGGAGCAAAATAGAGCAATTAGAGAGATTTTGGAGCAATTCATCAAGGAAGAGAAGTTGGATTCGAGTCAGAGTGATGGTGTCGATCGACACCACCTTGGTGTCGGTCGACACTCTGTTTTGTCTGCAAGAGAAGTCAAGTTTTGGAAGTTTTACAAAGTTGCCCGAAGTTTTCCATAATTGCAAGACTAGTCCCTGACGTGTTTTAGGACATATATATAGTATTTTTAGGTCTTAGAAACCCTTAAGTTATTTTCTAGCAAGATTTATTTTCTGCAACCCTGTGAGATTTTGAGACCTTTGGAGAGAGAGATCTACTTTGTAGAAGAAGAATTCTTGAACTCTCTTTTACTCTTTTAATTTCAATTGCTTATTATTCAGAATTATGTTTTGTTCTTCATTGAATATGTCTGAGTAGTTTGCTTGTTAGGTTCAGGATTTTTCACAGGGATTTTATGAATTATTAGATCTGTTTATTTAGGATTCATTATCTTTCTAGATCTTCATCATAGGTTTTTCTTCATATTAATCCTTGATTGGCCATCTAGAATTAATAACTTAGGAAGATAAATTGATATGAGAATATAATTGATTTTCCTGATAAAACCTTTTGATGAGCAAAATTACTTCTTGCAAAGAGATTTGATTTAGTAAATTTGTGAACAATGTAAACTNCTAGTCCCTGACGTGTTTTAGGACATATATATAGTATTTTTAGGTCTTAGAAACCCTTAAGTTATTTTCTAGCAAGATTTATTTTCTGCAACCCTGTGAGATTTTGAGACCTTTGGAGAGAGAGATCTACTTTGTAGAAGAAGAATTCTTGAACTCTCTTTTACTCTTTTAATTTCAATTGCTTATTATTCAGAATTATGTTTTGTTCTTCATTGAATATGTCTGAGTAGTTTGCTTGTTAGGTTCAGGATTTTTCACAGGGATTTTATGAATTATTAGATCTGTTTATTTAGGATTCATTATCTTTCTAGATCTTCATCATAGGTTTTTCTTCATATTAATCCTTGATTGGCCATCTAGAATTAATAACTTAGGAAGATAAATTGATATGAGAATATAATTGATTTTCCTGATAAAACCTTTTGATGAGCAAAATTACTTCTTGCAAAGAGATTTGATNTGAGGGCAAGCAAAGGCTAAGTCTGGGGGAGTTGATATATCATGGTTTTTGTAGTTTTTAACCATAATATAAGGAGTCATTTAGAGTCTTTTGATGTGTTTTTAGGTTCTTTGAGAGTCTTTGCAGGTTTTATAGGATTTTAGCATGAAAGGAGCAAAATAGAGCAATTAGAGAGATTTTGGAGCAATTCATCAAGGAAGAGAAGTTGGATTCGAGTCAGAGTGATGGTGTCGATCGACACCACCTTGGTGTCGGTCGACACTCTGTTTTGTCTGCAAGAGAAGTCAAGTTTTGGAAGTTTTACAAAGTTGCCCGAAGTTTTCCATAATTGCAAGACTAGTCCCTGACGTGTTTTAGGACATATATATAGTATTTTTAGGTCTTAGAAACCCTTAAGTTATTTTCTAGCAAGATTTATTTTCTGCAACCCTGTGAGATTTTGAGACCTTTGGAGAGAGAGATCTACTTTGTAGAAGAAGAATTCTTGAACTCTCTTTTACTCTTTTAATTTCAATTGCTTATTATTCAGAATTATGTTTTGTTCTTCATTGAATATGTCTGAGTAGTTTGCTTGTTAGGTTCAGGATTTTTCACATGGATTTTATGAATTATTAGATCTGTTTATTTAGGATTCATTATCTTTCTAGATCTTCATCATAGGTTTTTCTTCATATTAATCCTTGATTGGCCATCTAGAATTAATAACTTAGGAAGATAAATTGATATGAGAATATAATTGATTTTCCTGATAAAACCTTTTGATGAGCAAAATTACTTCTTGCAAAGAGATTTGATTTAGTAAATTTGTGAACAATGTAAACTTGTTTTTAAAGCTGATTTTTAATCTAGAATTTTACAAAGAGATTTGGATTTTCTGGTTTTAAATTTAGATAATATTCAGTGAGAACTGATTTATTTTACAGAAGAGTTTAGAGTTATAGATCTGATTTTTAATTTCTTGAGTCCTAATTAATTTATTGATTTGTTATTTTATAATTTCCTGAGAAATTCTCTAGGCCTAGCTTTTTGATCCTCTGAATTTACAAAAGTTTTATTTTAATATTTTGCATTGTTTATCTTAATTTAAATCAACTTGTTTAGCTTAATTATAAAATTCTATAATTTATTGTGTAGATTTGAGTTCTTGTGGAATTCGACCATAAGTACTGCCGTGACCTCTTAATTTGAGAGAGTAGGTCTAGAGTTTTAATTTGAGCATATCAGTGAGTACCTGGTTTCTTTAATAGTTCTCGAGGATTGAGACACGGGTGTGCGCTTTCTCCGTACTTGTTCGTCATTTGCATGAACGTTCTCTCCCACATGATTGATAAAGTGGCTGTGGATCATCACATTGGCTATCATCCTAAATGCCAAGCAATTGGTTTAACGCATCTCTGCTTTGTTGATAATCTCATGATCTTTGTTGATGGAGAGAGAAAGTCTGTAGAAGGCATTATTGATCTCTTTCGGACTTTTGCTACTAGATCGGGTCTTCGGATCAGCCTTGAGAAATCCACCCTATACCTTGCTGGTGTATCTGATGAGACTCGTACACAGCTTGCAACTACCTTCCTGTTTGCGCTAGGACACCTTCCGGTTCGTTACTTGGGCTTACCTCTTCTCACCAAACAAATGAAAACTTCTGATTATAGTCCATTGCTGGAGAGGATCAGATCAAAGATGAGCTCTTGGACCACACGGGCGCTATCATATGCTGGTCGTTTAGCTCTCATCAATTCGGTCATTGTGAGTATTTCCAATTTTTGGATCTCCGCGTATCGCCTTCCATCTGGCTGTATCAAAGAGATTGAGAAGCTGTGTGCGGCTTTCTGATGGTCTGGTCCTGATCTAAATACAAATAAGGCTAAGATTGCTTGGACAGATGTGTGCAAGCCAAAACAGGAAGGTGGCTTGGGTGTTAAGTCTCTTTTGGAATCAAATAAGGTTAGTTGCCTGAAGTTAATCTGGAGGGTAGTATCTCATCAACCTTCAATGTGGGTCTCCTGGATATGGCAGTACTTGATAAAAACAGGCTCTTTGTGGTCCGTTCGTGAGCAGTCCGCTGCAGGGTCTTGGATGTGGAAGAAGCTTTTAAAATATCGGGATGTAGCGCAACCATTATATAGAGTGGATGTCCGCAACGGTGTCTTAACATCTTTTTGGTACGACTCTTGGTCACCAATGGGTCGCCTAATTGATGTCATAGGGCCTCGCGGAGTCATAGATTTGGGAATCTCACTTCAAGCAACGGTAGGCGAGGTTTTGCAAACGCATAGAGTAAGGAGGCATCGCACCAACTGCCTTAATGTGATTGAGACAGAGATTCAAGCTCTTCAGCACAATACATATATAGGGACAGCAGACAATCCTCTTTGGCGGTCTTCTGGTGACAAATACAGAAACGTTTTTTCTACAAAGCACATCTGGCAGAACATACGGAGGCCAAACATGAGAGTGGACTGGTACAAGGGAGTATGGTTCCCCTACTCTACCCCAAAGTACTCTTTCATGTTGTGGCTTGCGTTACACAATCGGTTATCCACCGGTGACAGAATTAAGAAATGGAACTCGGAACAACAGGTGACCTGCAGTTTATGCAGCAATGCAGAAGAATCCAGGAATCACCTTTTCTTCTCATGTTCATTTACAGCAGGAGTGTGGAGGAACCTTGCACAACCGCTCCTAGTTACGAACTTCTCTGCTGATTGGAATCAACTGATCGCACTGCTCACAAGTCCGGCACTTCAGCACCTCCACCTCTTTCTGTTCCGCTACCTGTTTCAATCCACCTTGTACCATCTGTGGCGAGAACGGAATGCTCGTCGACATGGTGAGCCCTCCAACCCGCAAGCTCTTCGCATCAAGCACATTGACAAGAATATCAGAAATCGCCTCAGTTTGATAGCATCAATGGGAGACCAACGCTATGCTGATGGCCTTCAGCTTTGGTTCTCTACTCGCCCACCTCTTCGGAGATAATTTCTATTGGTTTTTTAAAAAAATTTATGAGCCTCTTTCAAACCTCTCTCAAACATACTGAAGCATTCATTGTACAAAAGGTTTTTTGGTTGAATAAAATTTTACATTCAATTCAAAAAAAAAGAAATAACCTAATTCTTAACCATGACACCACAATAGCTTTTTCTCTATAAAGTATCACAAGTAGTGGTAATCATGTTAAGTACATGTATATAAGTCACTATGAATTCAATTGTTACGTAAGGTTTTATATATATATATATATATATATAGTGTCGCTAATAATATATTATTTATATATTAGACATTATAGCTGATTAAGGTTGAACTTTAACATATATGGAGAACTGATAACTATTTAACTTAATATTGGTTAGAAAAATATTAATACATAATTCTTTATTAATATATTTTTTATAGGATTTGAATTTTATGCTATTAAAACTATTTTAAATTTATTGAATATTTTATGGATTTATAAATAACTAATAAAGTAAATAAGTGTTTATATAATTGACGTGAACATAATTGGAAGTGTGCCTCTGGTCTTACGTTTGTCCTTCAAGTAGAAAATCTAAAAACTTATATAATGTTGTATTCTCTCGGAAAAAAAAATTACAAAAACTTGTCCATTTTTATTCAAGAACTTGATCATTACTCTCGTAATATTAGGTGAAAAACATAGTATTCTCGGACTAAAATCTAGTATACCCTTCTAATTAAATTTCTATTCTCATATCCCCTGCGAAAATAACAAACTATTTATTTATTTTTTTTAATCAAAAATGTGGTTAATGACAAAGAAACCTATATCATTTTTGTTATTTACAGATCCAACCACCTTATACCCACCCAAACCCACAAAATTCGGACAATCCAGTTGAAATCGGATCTCTCCTTTAACTACCCAACTTTCGAATTCCTTCATTCACGACTCCACTCTCCCTCGTTCAATTCCCGTTAATTATTCTTCTCCCTCAAGTGCAACTAAGGATAACTCGATTCTGGGTAAGTTGAAATAGGTTGGGGTTTTTCGAATTTGGGTTATTTGTTTTTCAAAATCGGGTAATATGGGTTTCGATTTTCGATAATTTGGTTTTCAATTTTGGGGTTTTGTCGATTTTTTT
>NC_025703.1:25973530-25980104 GCF_000633955.1 Camelina sativa | reverse complement strand
TTTTTTAAGTACAATTCTCTTTTTTAAGTACAACTCTATGTTTTTAGGTACAACTTGGTTGGAATGTTAAAGTAAGTACAACTATGTTTTTAAGTACAACACTCAGTTTGCATCAAAATTTATGTTGTGTGTTTAAGCAGACAAAATAACACACAAGAACAAGACAAATTACCGGCAATCGGCAAATGGAACCACACAAACGATCCTTAAATGTACCATTACAAAGAACAAGTTTTACTTAGTTGTACTATTACAAAGTACTACGTAGTTGTACCATCTTCCAAGAACAAGTTCTACTTAGTCGTACCATCTTCTGAGACATACCACAAGAAAACATCCAAAAAAAACGAGAAAACGTATTTTCTTAATTTTCTTCATATCTCTGCTCCTATCCATCTTCAGCTGTCTATATTAGATTTCAAGATTTGAGATGACCCAGAAATCGCAAAAACCCAGAAATCGAAAACCCAGAGAGAGGAATCGAAAACCCAGAAATCGAAAACCCAAAAAACCCAGAGAGAGGAAATTTTGTTTTTGTTTTTGGACCCAGAAATCGCAAGAGAGAGGGAGAGGGGAGAGGAATGAATTTTTTTTGGACCCCCCAAAATCGCAAATCGATTGGAAGCCCTAGATAATTCGCTCCAATTTAATTTTTCAAAAATTAAAATTTTGTTTGACACATAAAAAACACGTGTAGTCGCCAATTTAAACACGTGTAGCCGCCAATTTACACATGTGTAGCCGCCAAAATGCACTAGTTGTTCCAAGTTTTCAGATTGTACCGATCTTGACAAGTTGTACAATTCCGAATTTTTTATTGTAATTAGTTATACCATGTCAAAACCCAATAATTTTAGTTGCACACATGGTTTATGGTTAATTGAGATACATTTACACATGTTCATGCGATCATATGTTTGAAAACATAATTTTCTAAACTTTTGTAATTATATGTGGTTTACAACGACAAAGTAACCCTTAAAGTATAAGGTGTTTCATGATAAACCTTGAATATGATGAAAATTGTTATGACAATTCTTTCTTTCAATTAGTTATGTATATTTAATATTTTTGTTGTTAATTATTTATACAATTGTCATATTTATTTTTATTTGAAAATTTATAAATAATAATATAGATATTTTGTTTTTTTTAATTATCAATTTTTAATTATAAAAGTTTAATTACAATTTTTAATTATAAATAATAATATAATTATTTTTGGCAACTAACCTAAGGAAGATAATCACAATTTAACTGAAATAAGTTTTCCCTTAAAGATAAGCAAACATGTCTATCAAGATAATCCACAAAAAACAAACACACACAAATGACAATAGTTGTACCGAGGGAAAAATAAGTTTTACTAAGTTCTCCAAATAAGAAACTAAGTCCGAGAACCCTCACTATCAAACCAGCTCCTACTCGAATTTTTCTTCTTCTTCCTGCGTCCATGTTCTCCGGCTGATGGAATCCTTTTTGTTGGTTTTCTTCCTCTTTTTGTGATATAAAAATTAGGAAGAACAATCTTAGCATGTACATCGTCACGGACCATCCACATAGACATGATAGGAACTGGATATATCGTCCTCGAATACCCCAATGCCCACTGCTCCATCCAATGGTGTGCCTCTCCTTTTTCTCCTCATTGTACTTGTATCTGACCTCAAGCACGTATGCGTCTTGACATTAAGTGAACAACGTACAGTTCCTCGACTTTGCTCATCCCCCTGATTTATTTCAACATCATTCACGACTTCCACATGCAAAACTTGGAATTGATCTAGATTCATTTCCAAATAACACATCAGATCATCATCATCACGTATGTGTATCGGTCTCTTAGGATGCACTGATTCGGGAACGTAACTCAATTTTAGCTCAGTCATAGTTTCATCAACCTTTGCCTTTCTGCATATTTTCTGAACCAATGCAGAATAACTGACCTCTTCAATAGATGTCTCCATTCTAAGAGATTGATGAACTTTTTCTCTTGAAATCCATCTTAGTTCATTTTCCCTTGTTGCATAATATCCCCCGTAATCAAAAACGATGATTATCCGACGATTATTATTCATTGTGCCTGAAATAAAATAAAAAACTCACATTGGAACCTCTGTCGTGTAAATAGTATTACCAAGTTGTACCAAACTTGTGCTAGTTGTACCCGTCTAAGTTGTACCAAACTATTACCAGTTGTACCAAATACTAGCTAGCGATTGTACCCGTATCAGTTATACCTAGTCTACCAGTTGTACTACATCGACTCCACAAAATCACTATTTATTTCGGAATATTTTTACGATTCAGTTCGAATGAAGTGTTAGAATCCACTTAGTATGCGACCCATTTCGACACTAATACAAATGAGAATAAATTGAATGAGCATTCAAGGTATATACCCTAATTGCTTTAGGATGAACCTCAACAACACAAGAACCCTAATTGCATTGGTAAATAAATGTAAGAATATCACCTGAATCTTTTTCTTTGCTTTGTTGTTTGCTTCAATCCCAATCTTTTGCTTTCGTTTGGAATCAAATCGATTTCTATGGACTCGATTTGTATCGATTGGAAGGAGGAGAGGAGCAACAGTGGGGGAGCGAGGACGAAATCGGGAGAGAGAGAGAGGAGAGAGAGGGGAGAGAGAAGGAACCCGATTGGTGGAGAAAAATTGATGGGGTCCACATATTTTTATTTTTAAAATTTTTTGATTTATTAAATAAAAATGGGTTAGGTTAAGGGTAAAAATGAGATATGTTGGTCAACCTTTGTCAAAGGGTATTTAGATCACAAAAATGTATTGATGAATAAACTTTTGATTGCAAGGGTATTCTAGAGTTTGGTCCCATCAATTGGAGACCAACGCTATGCTGATGGCCTTCAGCTTTGGTTCTCTACTCGCCCACCTCTTCGGAGATAATTTCTATAGGTTTTTAAAAAAAATTTATGAGCCTCTTTCAAACCTCTCTCAAACCTACTGAAGCATTCATTGTACAAAAGGTTTTTTGGTTGAATAAAATTTTACATTCAATTAAAAAAAAAGAAATAACCTAATTCTTAACCATGACACCACAATAGCTTTTTCTCTATAAAGTATCACAAGTAGTGGTAATCATGTTAAGTACATGTATATAAGTCACTATGAATTCAATTGTTACGTAAGGTTTTATATATATATATATATATATATAGTGTCGCTAATAATATATTATTTATATATTAGACATTATAGCTGATTAAGGTTGAACTTTAACATATATGGAGAACTGATAACTATTTAACTTAATATTGGTTAGAAAAATATTAATACATAATTCTTTATTAATATATTTTTTATAGGATTTGAATTTTATGCTATTAAAACTATTTTAAATTTATTGAATATTTTATGGATTTATAAATAACTAATAAAGTAAATAAGTGTTTATATAATTGACGTGAACATAATTGGAAGTGTGCCTCTGGTCTTACGTTTGTCCTTCAAGTAGAAAATCTAAAAACTTATATAATGTTGTATTCTCTCGGAAAAAAAAATTACAAAAACTTGTCCATTTTTATTCAAGAACTTGATCATTACTCTCGTAATATTAGGTGAAAAACATAGTATTCTCATGTGCATCATAGAGTAACTTATGCATTATTGTGCGCGTGATTTTCATTTTCGATTTTCGTTATGTTCTAATAGTTCAATTAAAAATTACTATAGTTTTGGAGCTAGATAAAAAGAGATACTTTAATTAATTATAATTTAGAAATTTATCAAAATGGAAATGTGTTCACATGGTTCAAATAAAGAATGATGTGGTTTTATTTTTGGTGAAACTTTTGAATAAAGTAAAGATAAATAAGACCTGTCCATATGATGATGATCTAACCTACCCAAGTTATCAATTGTATCGGAAAGTTCCCAAACTTATCTTTCTGGCTGTGTCGGCCAAATGTATCCTAACTAACTAATACACACAATATCACTTTCAATTTCTCTTCCTCTTCTTCCAGAAGATTTTTACTTTAATCATCATTGACCTAAATGATTGATCTGTCTTGTTAATTTGTCAAACGATCAATCAGCATCGGACTAAAATATATGTCAAGGTTCGGATTAATCTGTTTACTGATCGCTTCTACCTTTTAAACCTAAGTTCTGTGCGTTGAACGTATATAATTTCTTACCCAACAAATTCATTTAATCTCTCGATTTTGATTTTTGATAGCGACTATATATGCCTTTCCACTAAACAGTAAAAAAGGTATGCAATTTGCCTACTTGTTTGAGTTAAGTTTTTCACATTATAGTATGATCTTTTAGAAATCAGATCAAATTAAACTATGTTTTTGTCACGCACGTACATATCTTTCTTTTTTTTTTTTCAGCTCACCAGATATAACTTGCAAGGAATCAAATCAAAAGTTTACTTTTTACATGGGGTTTGTCACGTTTAAGCATTTATAGAATTGATGTATAGTTGTATACAAATCCCCAATATTAGGTTTTTTCCTATTATATATGATTATCCATATTTACATTCTGTTTATATTTTTTTAAATGATCATATTAATTGTGTAAATTATTATTTTCAGCAGATTTAGACATCTAAAAAATACATTAATTACTTTAGGCCTCTTTTATTTTCATCTTATTTTGTATATTTAATTTTTATACTATATCACTTGATTTGTAGACTTGTCTAAAATATAAAAAATAGAATTATGAAATAAGTTATTGTCTTTCTAGAGTACATGAGATTTCATGGTAACGATTTTCCATGACGTGCTCTAGGAATATTTCACCAAACAAGTTTAATCTTAGACCTCGATAAGAAAAGAAAAAAACCAAATGAATAACAAAAAACTGCACCGTATACATTTAGTTCACCAAATTATACAAATGTGGAAAAGAATCTTTAAAGCTTACGCCACTATTGAACATAGATCAGGAAAATGCCGAAAGTGAATAAGATAGCGACTTTTATATCGTATTAGAAATATTTTTGATCTTATCGTATTAAATTTGATGACCTACAATTTAGAAATGGTGGATATAATCTTATCGTAGCAAATGTAACAATAATGAATGAATTCACATATACGACCTACAATTTTATTTTTACATGCACTCACTGGTGGAGAACAACTTTATACCTAATTAACTTGCAAAACTATAATAACCTGTTTTACAAGTAGCATATTAGCATCTCCAAAATATCTGCATTTAATCGGTAAGATATATTATTCTCTAATCATCGAATATTCGAAGCACATACGCTATTGTTAAATCCTTAACCTATGTTTCCACTTCATTTTAACTTGTTGTGAATGATTTGAATTCTTTTCAAATTTTTTTGTTGGACATACTTCTCAGGTATCNAGTTATTGTCTTTCTAAAGTACATGAGATTTCATGGTAACGATTTTCCATGACGTGCTCTAGGAATATTTCACCAAACAAGTTTAATCTTAGACCTCGATAAGAAAAGAAAAAAACCAAATGAATAACAAAAAAACTGCACCGTATACATTTAGTTCACCAAATTATACAAATGTGGAAAAGAATCTTTAAAGCTTACGCCACTATTGAACATAGATCAGGAAAATGCCGAAAGTGAATAAGATAGCGACTTTTATATCGTATTAGAAATATTTTTGATCTTATCGTATTAAATTTGATGACCTACAATTTAGAAATGGTGGATATAATCTTATCGTAGCAAATGTAACAATAATGAATGAATTCACATATACGACCTACGATTTTTATTTTACATGCACTCACTGGTCGAGAACAACTTAATACCTAATTAACTTGCAAAACTATAATAACCTGTTTTACAAGTAACATCAGAGCCGTGCCAAGGTATTTTGATGTTATAGGCAAAAAATGGTTTGATATATCAATAATAAATAGCAAATATTATTATTATTATATATATTAGTGTTTAAATATTTATAATAAATATATAAAATTTTAAGTAGAAGTTTACAGTTCCATAAACAAAAGCAATTATCAACGAATAAGAAAAAAGTATGAAATATAAAAATTGGGTTGATCATATAATATAGTTATAGTTAAACTGATATACAAAATGTTTTATCTAATATATAAAAATAATTAAGAAAGTTGGATGAAGATGAACAAAGAAATACCGAATAATATATACGTTATGAGTGGGGATATGTCTTGTACATACTTAGGAATTTCCTACATTACACATAATACTATTTATTTTGTATTAGTCTCTCTAACTTAACTAATTCAATATAATATTAATACATATATGCTGGTGGCTGGTGCACTGATAACCATTATCTACATATGTAGCTTCCTAAAGTTGTTAAAAAATATGTGATGCCGTAGGCGAGAGTTTCTCATTTCACAGCGTAGGCACAGCTCTAAGTAGCATATTAGCATCTCCAAAAAACCTGCATTTAATCGGTAAGATATATTATTCTCTAATTATCGAATATTCGAAGCACATACGCTATTTTCAAATCCTTTACCTATGTTTCCACTTCATTTTAACTTGTTGTGAATGATTTGAATTCTAAATTCGCTTAGCAAAAAAAAAAAAAAA
>NC_025703.1:25966192-25971608 GCF_000633955.1 Camelina sativa | reverse complement strand
TGGGTGTACAGCTCCGAGATATTCCCGTTGAGACTTAGGGCTCAGGGAGCGAGTATAGGCGTTGCGGTTAATAGGATCATGAATGCGACGGTCTCAATGAGTTTTCTATCGATGACGAAGGCGATCACGACAGGCGGCGTGTTCTTCGTGTTTGCCGGAATAGCGGTGGCGGCATGGTGGTTCTTCTTTTTTATGTTGCCGGAGACGAAAGGAGTGCCATTGGAGGAGATGGAGAAGCTTTTTGGTGGTGGGGGTCCTCGTGGTGATCGCGATGGACTAGAGATTCAAACTAAGAGAGTCAATAATTAGGTTAGATTTATTACAGATACGTAGCTATATTATAGAATAATTTGGCATATTTGTTTTTGTAGTCCAACGTGATTTGGCATATCTATTATAATATGTGTTTTTGTAAGGATGATACCGATAATCATTGAATACAAATATTTCATATTATTCCCGAAATTTAGAATGCAATTTGTTTATTATTGTAGCATGAGAAATTTGTAACAGTATTACCAGTGAAGTGACATATGACAAAAAAAACAAAATGAAGTGATATGTTTGAAACTGTAAGAACAAAATAGGAACAGATACAATTCATAACCACTTTGTACATATACCAAGTGACCAGAGATAGGGAGAGCCTTGAGAGACAAAGGGAAACTTGGAAAGACAAAATCTAGCATTGTTTTTTATCGAACTACATATATANCTCTCTAACTTAACTAATTCAATATAATATTAATACATATATGCTGGTGGCTGGTGCACTGATAACCATTATCTACATATGTAGCTTCCTAAAGTTGTTAAAAAATATGTGATGCCGTAGGCGAGAGTTTCTCATTTCACAGCGTAGGCACAGCTCTAAGTAGCATATTAGCATCTCCAAAAAACCTGCATTTAATCGGTAAGATATATTATTCTCTAATTATCGAATATTCGAAGCACATACGCTATTTTCAAATCCTTTACCTATGTTTCCACTTCATTTTAACTTGTTGTGAATGATTTGAATTCTAAATTCGCTTAGCAAAAAAAAAAAAAAAAATGATTTGAATTCTTTTCAATTTTTTTTGTTGGATATACTTCCCATGTATCATACATCAAAATCTTAAGGCAAATTCGTAAATCACATGTTATATATTTTCCAGAAAACTAATTCTCGTACCAGAATGCGTGGGCACCCACGAACACTGTGGATTGTGGAACAGTGAAGTTTCTGATCGTCATTTCCCACTATAGAGATCCAAGTGGTGGACCGTCGACATATTTATTTATGTGTATATATACTATGAAAGACATGTAAGCGATATAATAAGCTATTCTTAATACCCAACACCAACAAAAAAAAACTCACCATGGTTCATGCTGATGGTCATACTTCTCCCGGGTCGGATCCAAACCCAAATCATATGAACAAATTTGCTTGCGGCTGTGCCATTGTTGCTTCCATCATTTCCATCATCTTTGGATATGGTATAAACGTTTTTTTACATATCATATAATATAATCATTTAATGGAATAAAATTTATGATTTTATTATATAAATGAATTTTTTTCACTAATTATTTTTGTGTTTTGTCCTTAGATACGGGAGTTATGAGCGGAGCTCAGATATTTATAAGAAAGGATCTAAAAATAAACGACACCCAAATCGAAGTCTTGGCCGGAATCTTGAATCTCTGTGCTCTCGTCGGATCACTAACGGCGGGAAAAACTTCTGACGTCATCGGTCGACGTTACACGATTGCTCTCTCCGCCGTGATATTCTTAGTGGGCTCGGTTCTTATGGGTTACAGCCCAAACTACGCTGTTTTGATGGTCGGAAGATGTATAGCCGGAGTTGGTGTAGGGTTTGCTCTCATGATAGCTCCGGTTTACTCTGCCGAGATATCCTCTGCTTCACACCGAGGCTTTCTCACTTCTTTACCCGAGCTTTGTATTAGTCTCGGGATTTTACTTGGCTATGTCTCGAACTACTGTTTTGGGAAACTGACTTTGAAGCTCGGATGGAGATTGATGCTTGGGATCGCAGCTTTCCCTTCTTTGATATTGGCTTTTGGGATTACGAAAATGCCCGAGTCTCCGAGGTGGCTTGTGATGCAAGGTAGGTTAGAAGAGGCAGAGAAAATAATGGTTTTGGTATCCAACACCCAAGAAGAAGCCGAAGAACGGTTCAGGGATATACTAATCGCGGCGGAAATAGAGGAAGAGACAGCGGTGAAAGCAGTTGGCGGCGGGGTTACGAAGAATCACGGGAAAAGTGTGTGGAGGGAGTTGGTAATAAAACCGCGACCTGCGGTGCGTTTGATATTGATCGCGGCCGTGGGAATACACTTTTTCGAGCATGCCACGGGGATCGAGGCCGTCGTGTTGTACAGTCCGAGGATTTTCAAGAAAGCCGGAGTAGTTTCCAAAGACAAGCTCTTACTAGCCACGGTCGGTGTAGGTGTAACTAAGGCCATTTTCATAATAATAGCTACTTTCTTGCTAGACAAGGTAGGTCGGAGAAAGCTTCTGTTGACAAGCACGGGTGGGATGGTCTTCGCACTGACCAGTTTAGCGGTTAGTCTCACGATGGTTCCGCGGTTTGGGCGGTTAGCGTGGGCATTGAGTTTAAGCATCGTGTCTACATATGCATTTGTAGCGTTTTTCTCCATCGGGGTTGGGCCTATCACGTGGGTGTACAGCTCCGAGATATTCCCGTTGAGACTTAGGGCTCAGGGAGCGAGTATAGGCGTTGCGGTTAATAGGATCATGAATGCGACGGTCTCAATGAGTTTTCTATCGATGACGAAGGCGATCACGACAGGCGGCGTGTTCTTCGTGTTTGCCGGAATAGCGGTGGCGGCATGGTGGTTCTTCTTTTTTATGTTGCCGGAGACGAAAGGAGTGCCATTGGAGGAGATGGAGAAGCTTTTTGGTGGTGGGGGTCCTCGTGGTGATCGCGATGGACTAGAGATTCAAACTAAGAGAGTCAATAATTAGGTTAGATTTATTACAGATACGTAGCTATATTATAGAATAATTTGGCATATTTGTTTTTGTAGTCCAACGTGATTTGGCATATCTATTATAATATGTGTTTTTGTAAGGATGATACCGATAATCATTGAATACAAATATTTCATATTATTCCCGAAATTTAGAATGCAATTTGTTTATTATTGTAGCATGAGAAATTTGTAACAGTATTACCAGTGAAGTGACATATGACAAAAAAAACAAAATGAAGTGATATGTTTGAAACTGTAAGAACAAAATAGGAACAGATACAATTCATAACCACTTTGTACATATACCAAGTGACCAGAGATAGGGAGAGCCTTGAGAGACAAAGGGAAACTTGGAAAGACAAAATCTAGCATTGTTTTTTATCGAACTACATATATACATGTGCTACCTCAAGTTATAACAAGTGTGTTTAAGAAGATGTTAAGGGAAGAAGAAGGGGAGGGATGGCAGACGGTTCAAAGGAGGAGAATAAAAGTCGATGGTGGGAAGATTTACCATTTTTCTACAAAATCATTTTGTAAAAAATTGTCCCGTATACAAAGCTATCTAATTCCCCCATGCTACTCCTAAGTATGCCTTCATTACATGGTTGGTGGCAAAAAAAAACAGAATAGCAACAGGGAAGGGATGATACTATGGAACTCAAATGTCAACACAAGTTGTGTGTTCTGCAAACCCTCAATGGAGACAAGAGAGCATTTATTTTTTCAATGTTCTTTTTCACAGCAGGTTTGGGCTAGTGAAAGGACTGTTGTTAAACTAACTCACGGGTAACTGGAAAGAGGTTATGGCTTTACTTGTGGGTAATGAACTGGATAAAACACAAAAGTTTTTTTTGGGGTACACTTTTCAAAACACTATACATTCTCTTTGGCGAGAATGAAATGATAGACGCCATGGGGATGCATCGTCAACATTGGAAAAGCTGGTAAAATTGATCGACAAGAATATTTGTAACCGCATGAGCACTCTTGGAGGAGGAAAGAGACTCTCGCATTCAAATTTGGTTTGTAGCCAGATTTTATTCAAGCTGATTTATTTTCAAGTTTAGAAACAGTTTAAAAACAGTCTTGCATTAACAATGTAACAAAGTTTTTTTTTTTTAGAATATAATTTTACATTAGATTAAAAAAAAATTGTCCCGTATGAATCTTAATTTATATTAATAGGAATTTTGTCAAAAAAATGTTTTTTTTTGTAGTAGAATTCATAGAAAAAATCGTAGGAAAATGGAAGAGTGTTTTTAACTATTTTAACAAAAGGTTTCCTAGATTGAACTTAATATTAAGTAAAATTAATCAATTTCTTTTAATTAGATTAATTTCAAAATTATATTTAAAATTATAAATTATTTATTTATTATTAATCCGAATAATATATATATATATATAATCAATTTGTTTTAGGAATTTGTTACATTAAATTAAATAATAAAAAAACAATCTCAAGCTTTTACTACTCCTTGGCTTAATAATAAATTTACCACTTATAGTTAATAATAAAAAAAATAATATTTTAAGTAGATTTAATATATTAAGTTATACTTTATAATAAGTTGTAGGAAAAATTAAAAATTTTGAATAATTTCGAAAGTTTTAAATGTTATTCGAAAAATGTTATAATTTTATTGTAAACAATTATTTTTTTACTTTTAAAACTGCTAATATTTTGTATGGATAAAATAATATAAATTTATCATGCAATAAAAAACAAGTACCCACTTACTTGGTACTATATAGTCTATCATTTTTGTCAATGTGATTCATGGAACCCTTTGTAACAATCACTACAATGATCCTCAAGATATGAATTTTGAATCTATCTCTTCTTACTCTTCTCAACAAAAATATGTTTAGTGAAATCGTTAACCTTTAATAGTATTGGACTCTAAAAATATTAAAATAGTAGATAGTATAAAATAGAACCCGATTATTTAGTGGATATAAATAAAAAGAAAGCCCATCTCAACAGCTACATGAGCCCTAAACCCTAGGGTTTCTGTCGTTTTCGTATTTGTGGAGCTGAAGGCTCATACTGTATTAATCTAAGCTTGTTTCTTTTATAACTTAAAACGAGAGATCGAAGCAGAAAGAACGTTTTGTTTCTCTTCTTCGGTCGCTAACAGTCATAGCTGTAAGTTTTGCTCTTCCAAGTTCCAACAAGACAGAGACGACGACATTAGCTAATTCATGCTTTGTTAATCTCTCTTCCGATTTGATTTTGCAGAATGATAACTTCACTTTCATGGATACCAAAAGGGGCATCAAAGGCCATGCCCTATGCGGCTGAACCTCCTTCTAAGGAGGAAATCAAAGAGCTTATCCATAATGGCACTTACAAGAAAAGGTGACAGTTCTTCCTTTTTCTCTGGTCTTTATAAGGAGAGAGTCATTC
>NC_025703.1:25960660-25965456 GCF_000633955.1 Camelina sativa | reverse complement strand
CCACTTACTTGGTACTATATAGTCTATCATTTTTGTCAATGTGATTCATGGAACCCTTTGTAACAATCACTACAATGATCCTCAAGATATGAATTTTGAATCTATCTCTTCTTACTCTTCTCAACAAAAATATGTTTAGTGAAATCGTTAACCTTTAATAGTATTGGACTCTAAAAATATTAAAATAGTAGATAGTATAAAATAGAACCCGATTATTTAGTGGATATAAATAAAAAGAAAGCCCATCTCAACAGCTACATGAGCCCTAAACCCTAGGGTTTCTGTCGTTTTCGTATTTGTGGAGCTGAAGGCTCATACTGTATTAATCTAAGCTTGTTTCTTTTATAACTTAAAACGAGAGATCGAAGCAGAAAGAACGTTTTGTTTCTCTTCTTCGGTCGCTAACAGTCATAGCTGTAAGTTTTGCTCTTCCAAGTTCCAACAAGACAGAGACGACGACATTAGCTAATTCATGCTTTGTTAATCTCTCTTCCGATTTGATTTTGCAGAATGATAACTTCACTTTCATGGATACCAAAAGGGGCATCAAAGGCCATGCCCTATGCGGCTGAACCTCCTTCTAAGGAGGAAATCAAAGAGCTTATCCATAATGGCACTTACAAGAAAAGGTGACAGTTCTTCCTTTTTCTCTGGTCTTTATAAGGAGAGAGTCATTCATTGATTACATTTACATTGGATACAGTCTCATTGACATGGATATGGACGATGAAATACAGAATTGTGAAGTTTCACATGCCAAAGCTGCAAAATCGCTTGGAAAACCATGTTCCATAAGCAAGGGTGCTTCTTCTTCTTCAACAGATCCTGATAACGTAGTCAACTTCTTGAAAGAACTCGACATGGATAACTATTATGAAGAGGATGATGGTATATATATGTCAGCTCTTTCTTTTTCCTATACATAGTTTCATTCTTGTATTGCATATGTTAATATACAGTTTTCCTTCATTCTTGTGTTGGACTCAGAAATTGAACTGTTTAGCTCTGGACAAGGAGACCTTTATTATCCAAGCAATGAGATGGATCCATACCTAAAGAATACTGAGGTTAGTCATATTGAAACTACCTTGAGGATACTCTCAACAATAAACCTCTGGTTATTTTGCAACCTTAGTAAATACTAATTAACAAACATTTTAACCATCTAAGTCCTCTGCTTTTATCATGTTGGTGTACCTTAGGATAATTATGACTCAGAGGATCTCGATGATATGACAATTAGGCCAACTGATTCACTGATCATCTGTGCCACTACTAAACATAGCGTCAACTATCTCGAGGTCTATGTATACGAGGAAACCGCTAATGGCACTCATAACTTATATCTTCGTAATGACATAATTATACCCGAGGTTCCATTGTGCACAGCATGGCTTGATTGTCCTCTCAAAGGAGAGGAAAAATGTTAGTGTGTGTATCCAAGCAGCTCTATTTTTTGTTTTTATTTTGCTATGGGTGATTTTTCATTTTTTATTTTTCTCAAGTTTTGCTTTGGCGTTGGCAGGGAACTTTGTAGCTATCGGGTCTATGAAGTACTCCTTTATAGAGATATGGGATCTTGATCATGTCTGTAATTTAAACTGGCTTTTAATGATGCTTTACGTTTGTTTTATGATCTATCATTAGGTTATGATTATATACTGCTTTCAGGTGGATGATGAGCTGCTACCTTGTGTACAACTGGGACGAATAGCTGGACAGGTGTGACAAACCAGCTTTTGAAAATTATTTTAGCTATCATCTATTATTCTAAAATGTGTCATGTTGTAACTTTGTTACTTGTCTTTCTCTCACTCTAGACATCAGAAGATTGCCACTCTGAATCAGTGATTGATCTTGCTTGGAACAAGGAGTTTAGGTATACATATTTAAGCTCTTTGGTGGTTCCATGATTGAAAATTACTATAAAGATTTGCTCTTATTATTGACTTTTAACTGAAACAACAATAGGAATATAGTTGCTAGTGCCAGTTCCGAAAAAAAAGTTAAGGTTTGGGATGTGGTTACAGGGGAATGCAAGCTCACTATGGAGCATCACATGAATGAGGTAGGTGAAAACTGTTTCCATGATCTGTCAAGCATATGTGGCATTCTCATGGTTTATTGTGTGTGTTGGTTGACTAACAGGTTCAGGCGGTTGCATGGAACCATTATGCTCCAGAAGTACTCCTCAGTGGATCCCGTGATTGCACAGTTGTATTGGTGACTATTTTGTTCCATCCATTATCATTATGCTGATCAGATTTTTTTTAATATCTATATGTATATATGTTATAGAAAGATGGAAGGGACCCTTCGCACTCAGGTTTGAAATGGTCTACCAAGGGCGAAGTCGAAAGCTTGGCCTGGGATCCTCACAGTGAACACTCCTTTGTGGTGCATGAATCTTTCTTTTTTCTTCTGATAGGCATGTGAATATCTGAGGTAACTAATGTGACTCATTATCTTTTCTTTCTTATTCCATGTTAGGCGAGCCTCCAAGATGGAACTGAGAATCACCAAGTTTCATTCTCCATGCTCATGATGCTGAAGTCCCCTCCATATCATACAACATACATGCGCCCAATGTACATACATGTCCCTCATTCTCTCTTGTGTCTTAGCATATTAATTCATAGTATTGTGTTTTAGATTTATGTCTCCGAGATGTGCAGCTTTTGGCTACAGGATCTGAGGATGGAAGTGTGAAACTTTGGGATCTTTCAAACAATCAACCATTATTGATCGCTACACACATGCCAACTGTGGTACGAGCCATTAATAAGTTTTTTTCTTTCTTTCTCCCACTTGTTTCTCTTTGGTTTCTTTGTTTTCACCCAGTCTAAACGTTGACATCAAACAGGGAAAAGTGTTCTCGGTCTCATTCTCTGCCGACTGCCCCTTCTTACTCGCTATTGGTGGCTCAGAGGGGAAGCTAAATGTGAGTAGAGATTTTGATGATACAAGATATAACAAATTAAGGGGCTGTTATTGGAGAAGTGATTTCTAAATCCATATAGAATTGTAAATTCTAGAAATCAAAACACATGAATTTTGAAATAACATGTTTTATCCTTGGATTTGAATCATTCTATTTTACATTTTCAAATCCATTCAAATCCATTTAAAACATAATGTGAATTTTGAAATCCAAAAACAAATCATTAAATGAATAACATAGGATTTTAACAAGTATTTGTAAATCATAAAACCAATAACACATCATTTTGATAAGTATTTTAAAATCAATGATTGAATAACACATAATTTTTGTCTGGATTTTCAAATCCATTAAAATCATAGAACCAATACCCCCTCTAATGTTCTTATATTAGGAAACTAATGAATATATGTGCAGGTGTGGGATACACCCTCTAATGTTCTTATATTAGGAAACTAATGAATATATGTGCAGGTTTGGGATACACTGTCAGACTCAGACTCTGGTGTGTCCCAAAGATATGGGACAACCCCACCATGATGCACGCAAGAGGATTCTTGTTTCTTGAAGCATATATATAAAGTTTCATGAAATATTATACAGAAGAAAGAAAACTTAGTGGAATATTTTGACTTCAATATGAAGATACTTTTCGAATGCAGAACTAATATAGTTGCGTACGCCAGAAAAAAAAAAAATATATGATTACAATGACAAGATTATATACATAACCTCTTTACATAACTTTTTTTGGTTCCATAAAATCTTAAATAATCTTTTTGGCAAGTCTCTTTAAGTATCTTACATAACTCTGTATACTATCTCCAATCTACTCTATAAATATCTTTTTACTGCTTTCCTCTAAAGAAGGCGCAAGCCTTATGACCAAAAGAAGATGGGTGAGATAGGGATTTACATTTCATATATTTGCTTATTTGGCAAACTGATCATAGCTTAGTACGTACTTAGTNAAAAAAAAAAAAAAAAAAAAAAAAGCTTAGTACTTAAATTTGAACCTATTGCTATCTAAATAAAGAATTTACTGTATATTGTTTGTCTTACTGGTTTATCGTATAAATTGAAGACTCTAAGGAATGAATCATGGGATTAACTTTATCAATGATTAAGGATATCACAATTCAAAAACTCAAAAATAAACTACTTGTGATCGGGTCATTTTTGCGACTTGAACAAGATTGAGAATCATGACGCAGCACATGTTGTCTTTTTTTTTTCAATATACATGTGAGATTAAAACCAAGATTTAGCTCAATATTCGTACCATAGTTCTTGTAATAACTTCACATAACCGCTTTTAGTTATACCCACACCAATAAAACTGTTCAAAATTAAAATCTGCAACTACACTACTTTTTCTAGTATTGATTTAAGTTGTCAAAAAAACACGTGGAATGATCTAGAGAGGAGTAATATAATCCGACGGACATATTAAACAAAAGATTTACCTAACAAAGGTAAACGAATAAGAAGAATGCATGGGGTTACGTGGGATTCAATCAACAGTCCTCAGTTCTCCTAATATCACGGAGCCTAAAAAGATAAAAATTAGACCGGAGATTATTACAATTATTAGTAACTAAAACACAAAACTGTTATTAAAGACAGACAGAGAGAGAAAGAACAGGCATGTTTCTTGGAATGAAGACGCATCAAATCTCAAAATCTCCCTTATTCCTATAATCATTTTCTCACCTAAATGCTCAAAAACTCGATCTCTCCCCCTTAATCTCTTTCTATAAGGTATACACTTTCATGCTAATCTATTTAACTAATTTTGTACTAATCTTTCATATTTAGCATTGTTACCTGTTTTTTTTTTTTTTTTTTTTTTTTT
>NC_025703.1:25945647-25960151 GCF_000633955.1 Camelina sativa | reverse complement strand
CCCAAATTAACAAACATTTTGATTATGATCTGTTCTATTACGTTTTTGTTTTTAGAATAATTGAGTGGTTAAGGGAGAGAAGACGGAGAGTTTTATATTTTCGTTACCGGAAAATTTTGATCTCCGATGGCTTCTTCCCCTGAATCTGCTCCTCCTCCGTCAAACTCTACCGCTTCTCCATCTCCACCGGCTAATACCAATTCAACCTCCTCTTCTCCCCCGGCTCCTACTCCTCCTACTCCTACTCCTCCTCAAGGAGGCTCATCATCATCACCACCTCCTGATTCCACATCTCCACCAGCTCCACAAGCTCCTTCTCCTCCCAATGCCTCTAATAAGTCTCCTCCCGCACCGCCACAGAGCGGTGGTGGAAATGAATCTCCACCAGCACGCGGCTCTCCTCCTTCTCCTCCTTCTAGGAATAATGGAGATAACGGTGGAAGCAGGTCGACGCCTTCAGGAGACAACAATGGCGGCTCTCGTTCGGAAAATACCCCTTCTGGCGGAGGCAGCAACAGAGGAAGCGGTGGAGGAGGAGGAGGAAGTAATATGAATACGGGTATCATCATAGGTGTATTAGTTGGAGCTGGACTTTTGATGATTGTGCTTATCATTGTTTGTCTTAGACGCAAAAAGAAGAGACAAGATTCTTACTATCCTGATGAACCCATGAAAGGTAAAAAAAAAAAAAAAAAGCATATGTTTTAACACATTTTTATAAGCTTAGATTAGATTTGTTCATTATATTATTGTTTCAGGAAATCAATATCAATACTATGGAAACAACAACAACAACAACAATGCTTCACAGAATTATCCAAATTGGCACATAAATTCACAAGGCCAAAACCAACAACCTCCTGGTGGTGCTTGGGGAGGCGGTGGACCATCACCCCCTCCTCCTCCACCGCGGATGCCTACAAGTGGAGAAGATTCTGAATTGTACTCTGGACCAGCACGCCCGGTTTTACCTCCTCCTTCGCCTGCTTTAGCCCTTGGATTCAATAAAAGCACTTTTACTTATCAAGAGCTTGCGGCTGCAACAGGAGGGTTTGTGGATTCTAACCTTTTAGGGCAGGGAGGATTCGGGTATGTCCATAAAGGTGTGTTGCCTAGCGGGAAAGAAGTCGCGGTTAAGAGTTTGAAATCTGGTAGTGGACAAGGAGAGAGAGAGTTTCAAGCTGAGGTCGACATCATTAGCCGTGTGCATCATCGGTATCTTGTTTCTTTGGTTGGATATTGCATAGCTGATGGACAGAGGATGTTGGTTTATGAGTTTGTTCCTAACAATACTTTGGAATATCATCTTCATGGTAACTAGACCACTTACAACTTATATCACAAAGTTATTTTCTAAATTCTTTAGATTCAAGAAAATTGTAACCTTTGTTGTTGTTGTTGTTGTTGTTGTTGGTTCAGGGAAAAATCTTCCGGTAATGGATTTCTCCACCAGGATGCGTATCGCATTAGGAGCTGCGAAAGGACTCGCTTACCTTCACGAAGACTGTAAGTTTCAAACATTCACCAGACTCATTTTCTTAACGAATGTTGCATGAAACCTAGAAAGCTTTGTCTCTGACTAGTGATTTCTTTTTTTGGCTGAGAAAACAACACAGGCCATCCTCGGATCATTCACCGCGACATCAAGTCTGCAAACATTCTCTTGGACTTCAACTTTGATGCTATGGTGATAAACTAGTAGCCACATTAGGCATTACGCTTTGGTTTTTGTTAATGTAACATTGCTAAAGTTGATAATGACTTATGGCATTGTGAATTCAGGTGGCTGACTTCGGATTAGCTAAGTTAACTTCTGATAACTACACTCATGTATCTACTCGTGTGATGGGAACTTTCGGGTAAGCGTTTTCCCGTATAATAAGATTGTTCGTGCCAATCAAGAAACAGAACCTTTTGTACTGATCTAGTTTTACTTCTCATATGTAGATATCTTGCTCCAGAGTATGCATCTAGCGGTAAATTAACAGATAAGTCCGATGTTTTCTCTTACGGCGTCATGTTACTCGAACTCATAACTGGTAAACGACCGGTTGATAATAGCAGCACCATGGATGACACCTTAGTAGATTGGGTATATCCTAAATAAGTTTCTTGTTGTACAAGAATTGTGAATGTTTTCGCCTTTAATGGCACTGATGATTGCTTCTTGATTATAAATGAATACAGGCTCGGCCTCTTATGGTTCAAGCACTAGAAGATGGAAAATTTAACGTGCTCGCAGATGCAAGACTTGAAGGCAACTACAACCCGCAAGAAATGGCTCGAATGGTGACTTGTGCCGCTGCTAGCATTCGCCATTCTGGCCGTAAACGTCCAAAGATGAGCCAGGTAAATCAAACTTCTTTATAACCCAACTATTTGATATTGTTTTGGTCAGATAATAATAATAACAAAACATGTTTTGGTTTACAGATAGTAAGAGCGTTAGAAGGAGAAGTGTCACTAGATGCTTTAACCGAAGGTGTGAAGCCAGAACACAGTAACATTTACGGGTCATCAGGAGCAAGCTCGGATTATAGTCAGACATCTTACAACGCTGACATGAAGAAGTTCAGACAGATAGCTTTGTCAAGCCAAGAGTTCCCAATCAGTGAAAGTGAAGGAACAGCCAGTCATGATTCCAGAGAGATGTCAACTAAAAGCCCTGCTGCTCCTCAATGAGACAGAATCAATGAATGAATGATAAAAGAAGAGATTTTGAGGGTTCTGAATGCAGAACCAATGTAAGCTTTTAAAATGTCATTTCATTGATTGGATTTTTTTTATTTACTTTTTCGACTAAGTTGTGTTATGTTTTAGATCGTTACGTATGTGTATGATTCTCTGCTCTGAGGTTGATTCAAACATGAAAACTACTTTTGTTTGATTTGGATTGTATCTCTCTATATGCTCTGTTTTCATAATCTACCAAATTAAACCGGAATTAAACCAGAATTTATACCGGGACAATTAAACCGGTCCGGTTAGAAATCCCTGACGCTCTCTGTTTTATAACCTTTCTCCGTCGTCTTCTTTCCCATTTCTTCCTCAGTTCTCTCATTTCGCGTCAATGAAATTTTAAACCTTTGCATTTGTTTATTGAAAAGTTTACATTTTTCTTTTTGTTTGTGTTGGATCCAACTATGCTGAGATTGAGAAGCCTCTTGTCCCTGAAAAGTTCTTCGATTGTAGAATTGTCATTACCAAACGCCACTGAAGCAATTCGTTTCGCTCCATTTCATTCCACGAGTGTTCTGTCTGAGAAATCGAGGAATGGTTCCGTAAGATCTTTCTCTATAAAGATTTAGCTTCATCATTTGAATCTGTGTAATTAGATGTTTTAATGCTCTCAGATTGATTTTGGTCGCAGGATAAGGCTTCTGATGGCGAAAGATCTTCAAAGGTAAGATTTTTTATTTATGAGCAATGTAAAAGCTGAAACTTTGAACTGTGGTTGATACATTGATCGGATTGGAATCAAGAATAGGAATCGTTATATATGGGTTTTGTGTAAATCTGTGATTTATTATCAGATTGAAATTGTTGTCAAATCTGCGAGTTTCCTCAAATTTTGGTTGTCTTAGTCAGAACCCTCAAGTTTAGGATCACATGATTTGGTCATGTAGCTGACATCACAACCAAATTGGTTTTGTAAATGTTTGTACTTTCTAGATGGAACTTTGGAAGGATTGGTTGTTGATAGAAATGCAATCTGTGTTGAAAACCTGTGCTGGTCTTGTCAAGGATTTGATAGTTTTGGTGTGTGTATGTGTGAGTGGTCATTTATATGTGTATCTAATCAAACTCATAAGAGAGTTAGTTCTCCTCTGAAGCTGCAAAATGTTGATCCCAGAACTCCTCCATAAGATTCACATGTACCGTAAAGGAGAAGGGACGCACTAGCGCTAGAAAGACTGTCGACAAACTCCTCTTCCACAGGGGATTTAATGATCCGCTTCAGGTATGTTCGTCTTGCTATTGTTCTCAATCTACCCTATTCGTTTTCTGAATTTATATACAAATTTTGTTACTTTTTAAAAAAAAAATGTGTTTACATGTACCGTCTTTTCTTATACGTAGAATGAGTGGCATTTCGGGCCAAATCCGCTGATCCGGGATAGGCATATGAAGAAAAAACCTCCACCTGGCCGGGGAAAGAAGCCTCGGGATAAGAAAACAAAAAGTGAGTTGCTTTTTTTTTGCCCTTTTTCTTAGTACCACCACATAACTCTTGGCTCTAACTTTACTGTATCCTTTTGTTTGTTTGTAAATTAGGATGGCACAGAGAAGGAAATCCTGAAGATGACTTTGGCACTGATGCTAATAATACATTTGAGAGCAAATGGAGAGAAAGGTGGACAACTCAATCTCAGAAGTCCTCATATTCGAGAGACTCGACATCCGGATTTGAATGGAGAGAAGGCTGGAGCTGGACCACTCAATCTCAAAGGAGCAGAACTTGGAATAATGAGTCTCTTGATGAACCTTTGAATGTTGGCTCTCGGTCTGAGAGGATTGTTTTGGGATTGCCTCTAGATGGTCCAATCAAAATTGATGATGTTAAGAATGCGTAAGTCTTTTCAATTGCTTCCAATGCTCCCCTAAATTCTATAAATGAGTGTTCGTGAAAGCTTTCTTCTTGTTTTGCAGCTTCCGGTCTGCGGCTTTGAAGTGGCATCCGGATAAGCACCAGGGGCCTTCTCAGGTATGCATGATTTTAAACAAAGATTGGATTGTCTCTGGTTTTCTTCTTTTAAGTTTATGTGTTGACAAATTGTTTTTTATTTTATTTTGGGTATATGTGGTTGAAATCGCAGGCGGCAGCGCAAGAGAAGTTTAAACTCTGCGTTGATGCATACAAGTCCCTCTCTTCTGCACTCTCTTGACTTTACTTTACACATAGGCATTATTGTAGCATTAGTTGATAAGGTTGCTTCTGAAAGATGGGTTTGATTTATGAGAATCCACCAGTAATGAGATTGCATAATGGCCAAGAATCACCAATGTATCTCTCTCAATTCTTTTCAAGATTGACAACAAAAACAATGCTATATGAGAAACATTTGTGTTCTTGCGCATAATTTGGACTTGTTATATAACTGCTGATTTGAAACACATTGATGTGAAAGACAATAGCTCGAATACGTCGTGTAACAAAACACTCTTTTATTTCGTACACGAAAAAAAAAAATATCTCAAATACTACATCTTTATATTTTGTGTCCCAAGCTAAAACTAGGCTTAAACATATGCGTTGGCCAATTCCAATATATGCCCCAATCCAGTAAAGGTGCAAACACTCAAACAGTAACGGTTATAGCAGCATATTTAACACATCTAACTATTTCTGATTCCGGCCTTGAAATAATCTCAAATGGTAAGTTCTTTTACATGTTTATTTATCTTTTTATAACTATCAAAAATATATATCGAATTTACATATCATATCATATAATGATTCGCCACAATTTTTTTTCTATTTTTCTTGGTATGTACTACTAAAAACTACTCCTTCCGTTTCAAAATATAAGATGTTTTAGAGAAGTTTTTTGTTTTTTAATATAAGATGTTTTCAAGTTTTTGTGCAACTTTTAGATTAGTTTAATATTTTATATTATGCAATATTGTTTCTGATTGGTTGAACTTGTTAAAAGTAAAGACTTCTTAATATGCGTGTTTTAGTTAAAACATCCTATATTTTGAAACGGAGAGAGTATAATTTATGAATCTATACTAAATAAAAGTAGAAGCTATAAGCTTTTAAGGCTGTCTACCTAGGATTTAAAATATCCAATCAAGATTCGACATGTCAACTTCCATGTCAGCGTTAGAATTTTGGTAAAACTAAGATTTACTTAATTAAACTCTTTCTTTAATATATGTAATCATAAAAAGAAAAGCCATCAATATTTTTGTAAACGTTCCCGATTTTAGAATGTCTAATTTCCTATGATTATATGTTAACTAGGTATGGACCTGCACGTTCGTGCGGAATTGATTTCAAAAACTAAGTTTACTATGAAATATGTAATATCTTATGTACGTATGGAGTTATGTACATAGATATATTTATTTGTTACAACATTTATAGTTGAAACTTATATTAGTTTGGTTTCATTCAGTTTGTGATGTTTGAAATATATAATAAAGGTTTCAGCATAAAATTAAGATTCACCAAACGACAGACCCGAAATATTAGATAATAATATATATCTGAAATATTAGATAATAATATATATCATTTATTCATTTGATATTTTGTTTATTTTTAAAAGCTTGCAAATAACCTGAAAATCTGCAGGATCCACCGGCAAAACACATAAATTTAAATAGATTTTTAAATATGTCTAGATGATATCAAATGATTCTTTAGAATATTCTCTTTAAGATTTTTGGTAACAATAAATCCATACTATAAAAATAATATAAAACTTAATCTATAACCTATTTGTAACCAACTTATTAAAACTAGGTTTTGAACCATATTTTGAAGAAAAATATCTATGATTGATGACGGTAATAAAATATTATCTTATAGAAAACTTTAAATTACTATTTAGGAAAAAATAAATTTCAGATACACAATTTTTTAAAATATAAAAATCAGTTGTGTTATAAAATCAAATCTGATAAAAAATCATGAATTTAACTCAACGTCCAGGCGAGACAGATCAAACAGGTGACCTCACATATCCTAAACCATTTTTTTAACCACCAGAAAAACGAAACAATTTTATCATCATGAATTTATCTATTTTTCATATTTAATTGATCGTTATCACCTATGTTTTCGTGTTTTTCATTCAATGTTTTCTTATTCTTTATGGTCATTTTCATTGCCAAATTTTATGGTAATTGTCATCATTACTTTTACCGTCAGGTTCTTCGTTATACTCTTTTTCTTCTTTTTACTCGTCAACTTCTTCACATTCTTCCACTGAAAAACCTTTTTTTTAGACTACTACACAACTTGTTAACTCATCAAACTCCAAGACCAAAATCATTTCATTTCTCATTAAATTTGTGCAATTCATGAAGACCAGCATAGTCAACACATGCACTCAATTATTGATAATTTCATCCATATACTTATTCGGTTTTAGATCCACACGTATTGAAACTTCTCAAACCAAAATCCTTACTTGTAGAGAAAGTAATATGAACACATGTATAGTTAAAATAATATTTGTGCTTTTCATCAATCCTTCTTTTTTAAACTTAAAAAACATCAAATCAAGATCTTGTGACATCAATCATTCTTTCTTAGACTTAAAAATAAAAATATTACTGTAAAAGTGTCAAATCATCTGTAAAGTAATAAACAAAAACATGTTTTACAGCTCATAAGAGATATAAAGCACAAACGGAGATAAGTAAGATACTAAAAAATTTGATATATAATATTTAGTAATTCTTAAACTTTTAAATTTTTAATAGAGATTAAATTTTTAAAATATTTTAAACTTTAGGTGCAGTTGAAATATTTGTAACATTTTCCTTTTTTTTAGAGTTAAATATCAATGACACTTTACCTTTTTATAGAGTTTAAATGGTTATAATATTTTAAAATTTTTATGGAGGTATTTATAATATTTTTAAACATTCTATAATAAATATTTAAACCTTTAAAAATTTTAATTTACTAAAATAAATCAAAGAAAACTTTTAAATTTGGAAACCTGATAAATAAGCATAAATCAAGCAAACTTGATAAATTTATAGTTAAAAACATATTATTTTTATTTATAATGGTTCTCAACCATTATCTAAAATTTTCTAGCCGATGTGAGATGTTGTACATATTTATTTTATTTCTGTAGATTTAACTTTTTCTTTTCTTTTTTCTAAAAAATCTTAATAATATAGATTACTACTATATTTCCAAAAATGTTATTAGTGAAATATCTAATTCTTATTAGTTTTTTTAAATTCATATATGGACACCTTTAGGAGTTTATAGCTTCAACTTTTTATTAGTATAGATATAATATTATAAAATTTCTATGGAGGTTAAGTAATTGTAATAGTTTAAAACATTCTATGAAGTTTAAATATTCTTAATATTTGAACCTTTTAAAAGTTTCAATATTTATAATAATTTAAACTTTTAAATTCTATAAAAGAAAATTTTTACAAAACCTTTTAAAAGCCAAGAAATATTTAAAATTTAAAAATTATAATATTTTGAAACCTTTTAAAAGCTAAGACTTTTAGAAGTTTCAATATTTATAATACTTTAAACTTTTAAAATGTTTCGAAATATAAAATTTGAACCTTTTACAAAGTTTCAATATTTATAATATTTTAAACTATTAAAATTTAAAAATTATAATATTTAAAAACTTTTTAAAAGCTAAGAACTTTTAAAAGTTTCAATATTTATAATATTTAAAGTTTTAAAATTTTAAATATTATAATATATTTTTGAAACTTTTTTAAATATTATAATATATTTTTCGAAACTTTTTAAATTTTTAATTTGATCAAATAAAAAACCGGATCAAACCGAATAAAACTTTTAAACTTGGACGCATGATAAATCAAGCTTTCCTGCTCATTCGTTGTTGGAAGCATATTAATTTTATTTATATTGGTTATGAACTATTGTCTAAAAATTTCTAGCCGATGTGGGACATTGTACATGGTTCTTTTATTTCCATAAATTTAAAATTTTCTTTGTTTAAAAAAAATTCTGGAAATTCAAAAAATGTTAATGAATGACATGTCAGATCATGATAGGTTGTTTAAAATAATTCTTAATATAGAATATTCTGGAAATTGTAAAAAATGTTGAGTAATATGTCAAATCCTGATAGGTTGTTTAAAATCCTATGTGGACGCCTCAAGGAGCTTATAGCTTCTACTTTTATTTATTCTTGGAGGGTGATTGGTTAACAAGTTGTGTAGTAGTCTAAAAAAAAAGTTTTGAATGATTATTCAGTGGAAGAATGTGAGAAAAACTTACGAGAAAGAGGAAGAAGAAAAGAATCACGAAGAACCGGACGATAAAAGTAGCAATGATAATTATCATGAAAATTTGACAATGAATATGACGAGAAAGAATAGGAAGAGAAAGCAGTGATAAAAAACACACGAAGAATAGGTGGTGAAGATCAATTAAATATACTTTAAAAATAATGTATAGTTTTTTATAAGATAATATTTTATATTTGTCATCAATCATGTTTGAACAAAAAAAAAAAATTGTCATCAATTATATATAGTTTTCACTAAAATATATTAAATAAATCAACCCGTAGTGTAGGTTCAAAACCTAGACCTACAATCTTGTTTTCCTCTGCAAGTTATCATTCGATCAGCCAGTGAGTAGTTCTCTTGGCCTCTCACTAACTCAGTTGAATACCATTTCATTTCATTGGTAAACGAAGTTAATCTAAACCGCGACACAAACCATTCTTTATATCTATCATTTTTCAAAATTAGGTAGTTCATAACACAGCCAAGGAGAAATGATGGTTTGATCTGTTCTATGGAAATCACTGATCCTTTTAAGGAGCTTTTATTCGGAAAACTCACTTGAAATCTCACTTTGTTCTTTCGAATCTGCGTTTTTTCTCAAAGTTTTAGATTGTTTCCAACGCTAATAAAACGTTTGGCATTATGATGTACATATTAATTACCTTCTCAATGACTTGGTCTTGTTGTGGCCTCCACTGAGTTTTGTTAAACCGTTGCAGCCTCACATTTTGTACAGATATCTCCGCGGCAGCTAAGCCATCACTCTGCTCCATGTAAATCTCTGCATTAGTGCTTGAAATCTCTAAAACTGAAACACAAAATTAAGTTTTGTTTACCTTTAAGAACATGTCGATAGGGCCTGAGAAATCAGCGTTAATACGGCCTTTAAGCATAGACCAGCATCCTTTCTTCACCATAACTTCACCTCCATAAACCTTACCACCATTATCTCTCCTCAATGTCATTCCTACTTTTCGTTGATTCTCATTTCTCAACTTTATCCAAGCTGAATCACCCAATTCAAGACTTTTAAGTCATAACGTATAACACAAGAAACAACAAAACCCTTATAACCAACATTTTCTTACCAGAAATGCTGTATATGTTCCCTTCCTGAAGATCAACTCTACTACATTTCTGATTCCATCATTTTCGTTGATTTTCAATTCTTTGAATCCATCTCCTCCAGTAGTTGCAGTCGCTTGTGGAGGCTTCGTGAGGCACTTTCTCATGACGTTACATAAATTAAAAACATTGTGTTCTCTTAAAATTACAAAAGTAAATGAAATGAATTTATTGAGATGCTTTTTTGTTATACCTCGGATTTTAGAGTCTGGTCGTAGGAGAAAGGATCCATGCAATGCCCTGAACCTATAAGAAGAATTAGAAGAAAAAGAAGAGAGATGTTGAAAAAGCCATTGTTGAATCTCTTCATGTTTTCTTGTGACTAACTCAAAAATACCCTACGATATATGTATGGAAGAGTCTTGGGAGATTCACTATTTTATAAAACATTATATACCTCACAAAAGGTATCATTATTTTTAGTTTTAATTAATTCTAGAGGAATAAGTATAATTTTTAATTTTCTTATCTTTATATTTATTTATATACCAATCTTTTGAAACATTTTATACCATCTATATTCTGATTGTTAATAATATTTTTAAATATTGCAGAAGATGTATAGCTAGAGGGGAAAAAAACCTAAAATACATTTTTTAGTAATAGATTAAACAAATTAATTATTTTTTAGAACAAATTAATTCAAAATACATTTTAATTAACAATGTAAATGAATATCAATTTTTATGGTAATTAATACTTATAACATTTTAGAGTCAATGCAATACTTATAACTCCATCTCATGCATGCTCAGCATCGAATGAAACAATTGGCCGACAAGCGCCGTACGGAGCGAGAATTTGATATTGGTGACTTTGTGTACTTGAAGCTACAGCCATATCGCCAGAACTCAGTGGTTATGAGGGTTAATCAGAAGCTTGCACCTAAGTATTATGGTTCTTACAAGATTCTTGACCGTTGTGGTGAAACTGCTTACAAGTTGGACCTTCCTGGGGGCACTAAGATACACCCTGTTTTTCATGTTTCTCAGCTGAAGGAGTTGGTTGGTAATGTGCCTACTGCGACGAGTCTCCCTACTATCTTACCTGATGTGTTTGAGAAGGAACCGGAACAGATATTAGAAAGGAAGATGGTTAACAGACAATGGAGGGCTGTTACTAAAGTTTTGGTGAAGTGGGCTAACGAGCCGGTGGAAGAGGCGACATGGGAGTTTTTGTTTGATCTCAACAAAAACTTCCCTGAGTTTGAGGCTTGACGACCCTTGTGGACAAGGCTCTGCAATGGGGAGAGATTTGATACAGTTTAGCATTGCAAGCCACACGTGTGAGGTTATACGTGCGAGTTCAGGAGGAAATCATCAAATAACACGTGGACGGCTGGATTTGAGAGGCCGTTAGAATCTTTCTGGAAGCATAAGAGCAACTTGTTAGCTCATTTTCTCATTTTTATCATCATAGATCAATTTGTTAAACTTTCTCTAAATTTGTTCTTGTAATCGTTGGAATTCTCTCATCTTGAGAGCCGACGAGGTAATCCTCCGTGTTTTATGAGCATCGAGAGATTCTGATATCGAATTTAAGGTGTTTTGCAATTGATTGTGAGTTTTACTGTATTACTAAGCTAGGGGTATAACGGGAAACAAATTAGGTCTATCAATTAAAATTGAAACAAACCTTGTAGAAGAAAAGGAGAAAACAAAAAACATACACAAGAGAGGGATTGGGAGCAATATCGAAGAAGCTTGCGTTGGAGAGGACTTTGATTAAAAGAGCCAAGATTAAGGAATAAGAAGTATTGTGCTGGAGTTGAAGCTTTTTTATCACTCTGGCTCCACTGGGTCAAATTTTATCTTGTTCATTGCTTCGAATCGATGTTTTCTCGGTTTTAGCATGTTTTCTCGTTTTAAGCCTATTTCGGGACAAAATGGGTATAAGTGTTGTCTAAACACTCCAAATTCAATATGAACTCTTATAATTAGTCAAATGCATTGGATTGTTACATATTTTAACCCTAGAAACACAAACAAAGTTTCAAATCAATGTTTTCTCGGTTTTAGCCTGTTATCTCGTTTTAAGTCTGTTTTGGGACCAAATGGGTATAAGTGTTGTCTAAACACTCCAAATTCAACCCGAACTCTTATAATTAGTCAAATACATTGGATTGTTACATATTTTGACCCCCAGAAACACAAACAAAGTTTCAAATCAATGTTTTCTCGGATTTAGCCTGGTTTCTCGTTTTAAGCCTATTTCGGGACAAAATGGGTATAAGTGTTGTCTAAACACTCCAAATTCAACCCGAACTCTTATAATTAGTCAAATGCATTGGATTGTTACATAAATTGACATGAGAAACAGTAACAATGCTGTTTACTGCTTCGAATCGATGTTTTTTTGGTTTTAGCCTGTTTTCTCGTTTTAAGAATATTTTGGGACAAAATGGGTATAGGTGTTGTCTAAACACTCAAAATTCAACCCGAACTCTTATAATTAGTCAAATGCATTGGATTGTTACATATTTTGACCCTAGAAACGCAAACAAAGTTTCAAATCAATATTTTCTCGGTTTTTGCCTGTTTTCTCGTTTTAAGCTTGTTTTGGGACAAAATGGGTATAAGTGTTGTCTAAACACTCCAAATTCAACCTGAACTCTTATAATTAGTCAAATGTATTGGATTGTTACATATTTTAACCCTAAAAACACAAACAAAGCTTCAAATCAATGTTTTCTCGGTTTTAGCCTGATTTCTTGTTTTAAGCCTGTTTTGGGTCAAAATGGGTATAAGTGTTGTCGAAACACTCCAAATTCAACCCGAACTCTTATAATAAGTCAAATACATTGGATTGTTACATATTTTGTCACGAGAAACAGTAACAATGCTGTTTAATGCTTCAAATAGATGTTTTCTCGGTTTTAGCCTGATTTCTCGTTTTAAGCCTGTTTTGGGACAAAATGGGTATAAGTGTTGTCTAAACACTCCAAATTCAACCCGAACTCTTATAATTAGTCAAATGCATTAGATTGTTACATATTTTGACACGAAAAACAGTAACAATGCTGTTTACTGATTCGAATCGATTTTTCTCGGTTGTAGCCTGTTTTCTCGTTTTAAGCCTGTTTTGGGACAAAATGGGTATAAGTGTTGTCTAAACACTCTAAATTCAACCTGAACTCTTATAATTAGTCAAATACATTGGATTGTTACATATTTTAACCCTAGAAATACAAACAAAGCTTCAAATCAAGGCAAAATAGAAGTTCACCTACAACTAAGGGAGTAAGCAACTTCTTCCCTAAACTCTAGCAACTGAAAATATTTCTATGTTATCTTAACTACCCTAGGTCTTTCAATGATTTCAAACAGTGGACCAGTAGTTCGGCTGACCCTTTGGGACAATGTTGCCTTGAATTTCCGAAAACGATTGACGAAACATGTCACCAAACCTGTTGTGCTCCTCGCTACTACTGTGAACCCAAGGACAATTAAAGGTTTGTAATCTCAATCCTATAACTACCATTGTTTATTCTGCTATCTATCTGTCCAAGTTTAATCTTGCTATGTGCATATATAATAATTTTCAACTGGTATATTGTGTTTTAACACAATTAATGCAGATATGTTTTGTCTCTCCTCCACCTCTTCCACAAGGATTTTTATCGACAATGATATTGATCCTACTACTGAATATTTATCATGGTATGTACGCTCACTCACATACTTATAATGTGTTCAATTTGTATAGTATACAATATACATATCTTTACTAAGATGCATGTCTTTATTTTCCAAGGTTGTCGTCAACAACTTCACCTCAGAGGTTGTACAGCCTGAACCAGTCACCATTAGCGGATTTTATCAATTTCTGAAAAAGGACACTCCACAGGTATTTTCATTCTTAATTCTACTGATTAGTTTACTGGTTCATTCCTAATTTTGAAGAATTAGTCTCTTACAAATATACCATGTAGCAGAAAGCCCTTTTTCCTACATTACTATGATTGTAGAAATATCACCTCACTATGGCTGGTACTACATTGTATCACCTCACTATGGCTGGCACTACATTGCATGTACTAAATGTGCATGTAAACTTGAGCGAGGAGACACAACCTTGGAATGTAAGACGTGCAACAACAAAAACTCTTCCCATTGAGCGTACTTGACCCAAACTTGAATGTTCCATCTCGCGCGACGGATCTGGTCCTCAAATTCCTTTCTCCGGCAGAGTCTGTAGTCGGAGAGCTCGGTGGAGTCAGTGATTTTTTGCTTAGGCGGACAGATCTCAGCTTCTTGTCTCTCACAAGCTTCTCTTAAAATCTGTTCGGCGGTGATTTGAACCGGCGCCGGAGTTTTGTTCTTGACACGAGTAGGTCTTGGAAGCTTGACTTCAGTATCTTTCCGAGTCATGTACCCTAAGGTACGATCGGAATCTTTGCC
>NC_025703.1:25874787-25943879 GCF_000633955.1 Camelina sativa | reverse complement strand
CCCCCCCCCACAACACTTTTTATTTTACTTTTTTATATTTCTTTCTTCTTCACACGATCAGTCAAAACTCAAAAGAATTGGTGAAGAAGAGTGTTTGACTGTTTGGATTCTTAAAAGTCTTTCAATAAATACTCGCTAACAACTATCTGTTCTGTTTTGAGATTTTCCAAATCAGATCTGACAAATCAAATATGATTTTTAATTTTTTCATGTCCAGAATCTGAAGAGTCATACAAACTCTCCCCAATGATTATCCTCGCCGTTGTTTCTAGTGGATACATCGACGGTTGGCTAAGAGAAGAAGAAATCAATGTCGTTTATTAGATCGGGAAAACCAGTTGTAATGGATGGATTTGAAAGCTTTGGTTTTAGTCGGCCACACCAATGGAGGTTAGGGTTGCGATTAGTGAAGAAGATGAAAAAAAGAAAGAAAAAAAAACATCAAAAAGTGTAAGATGGTGAACTCGAACTCGCGTGCCCAAGTGTTCAATCAATCAAACGGTACCAGTAGACCACATAAGTATATTCACCATAGGGTCTATAAACTTTTATATATCTCCGTAAACACGTGTGATTTGATTTTAAAGACTGTTTGATGATCTGTAACATCCGTTTAAAACTGTTAAACGGCGGGTTAGAATCCAGCAACAATTNTTCCGAGTCATGTACCCTAAGGTACGATCGGAATCTTTGCCGCCGGAGGCCATGAGAGAGAGAGAGAGAGAGCTCGCGGTTCTGCTCTTTTTCCTGGGGTTTCTAAGATTTTTGGGTAAGAAGAAGTAAGGGAAAAAAGCCGAAAAATATCTCATCTATTTTTTATTTGGACGTTTAATACCTCGTCTTTTTACGTTGGAAGAAAAATACCTCATTTATTTATCGTTGGCTTAAAAATATTTAATCTTTAAATTGTTGCCGGAATCTAACCCGCCGTTTAACAGTTTTTAACGAACATTACAGATCATCAAACGGGCGTTAAAATCAAATCACACGTGTTTATATAGATATATACAAAAACATTTAACATAAACAAGTGATATGTAGTCGTAGTGTAGTGGTTAGAAGTGAGTTGGTTTTGTCTCCTAACCACGATTCGAGGCCCCCCCTCCCCCCCCCACAACACTTTTTATTTTACTTTTTTATATTTCTTTCTTCTTCACACGATCAGTCAAAACTCAAAAGAATTGGTGAAGAAGAGTGTTTGACTGTTTGGATTCTTAAAAGTCTTTCAATAAATACTCGCTAACAACTATCTGTTCTGTTTTGAGATTTTCCAAATCAGATCTGACAAATCAAATATGATTTTTAATTTTTTCATGTCCAGAATCTGAAGAGTCATACAAACTCTCCCCAATGATTATCCTCGCCGTTGTTTCTAGTGGATACATCGACGGTTGGCTAAGAGAAGAAGAAATCAATGTCGTTTATTAGATCGGGAAAACCAGTTGTAATGGATGGATTTGAAAGCTTTGGTTTTAGTCGGCCACACCAATGGAGGTTAGGGTTGCGATTAGTGAAGAAGATGAAAAAAAGAAAGAAAAAAAAACATCAAAAAGTGTAAGATGGTGAACTCGAACTCGCGTGCCCAAGTGTTCAATCAATCAAACGGTACCAGTAGACCACATAAGTATATTCACCATAGGGTCTATAAACTTTTATATATCTCCGTAAACACGTGTGATTTGATTTTAAAGACTGTTTGATGATCTGTAACATCCGTTTAAAACTGTTAAACGGCGGGTTAGAATCCAGCAACAATTTAAAGATTAAATATTTTTAAGCCAATGATAATTAAATGAGGTATTTTTCTTCCAACGAAAAAGACGATGTATTAAACGTCCAAATAAAAAATAGATGAGCTATTTTTCGGCTTTTTTCCAAAGAAATAAAGAGGGATTGAGAATAGAGAGAAACGGAGACGCATATGTTTATATATTTATTGGGCTCTTATTAGGCCGTCATAGGTTTAAGCTCATATATAATTCTAAGCCCAATACTCTGATTTTTTTTCTAAAAGTAAGAATGCAGAAGTTGTGCATGTCTGTTGTGTATAAGCTGGGCAAATGAACCGAACCGAATGGACCGAACCAAAACCGAACCAAAATTTTGGTTCCGGTTCGAGTATGGTTAGTGGACAATAACCGATTACACTGTTTTAGATACCCGGAACCGAACCGAAAATAACCGAAACTGAACCGAAATAGTAAATTAACCGAATGGATCATAAACCTCTATATCCAAACTAACCGGAACCGAATGGATATATCCAAAACCGAACCGAATATCCGAACGCCCAGGACTATACGAAACCAAGACAAATGAAGAGCATTGGCCAATTCATAATAGTAAGACCAATACTACTACTACAGTCTAACATGTAAGGTCATCTCAATTGATGCATCTTAGAGCATGACCACCAATCGTTGCTTTTAGGGGTACTTTTTATAAAAAAAATAAAAAATAATAATAAAGTAAAACAGAAACTGAGAAACGTTTCTTGGAGGAGAAACATAAGAATCGTTTCTCTGCCATGTGGCAGTTTCTGGTTAGTCAAATTTTTTTCACAAATTTATTATTTAAATTTATAATAATATTAAAAGAAAATGATTAAAATATATTAATTAGAGTAACGATGAGCATTGCTACCTCTGGAGATGACCTTAGTGAGTTGCTTACAAGTTGCTTAGCAAAAACAATAGATTAATTATAATGGAAATAATTTATGAAATATACTTTTATGTCATGTTTGTTTAAAAATTTATGAAATACAATCATTTTTAAATGTTTTAAAATATACTCCCTTTGTCCCTCAAAGTTTGATGTTTAGGACTTTTCACACATATTAAAAGAGAGAGAGAATGTAACTATTTTATTATTTATTTTTTCTAATAATTTATTTGTTTTTATTTGTAGTCATTCATATATCTATATGATGATTTAGTTTACTGACTTTTCCTCCACTTTTCCACTTTCCCATATTTTTAGTATTAAAAATATTCAGAAAATCAGTTTTTGAGGGACAAAGAAAATTTCTCTAAAACATCAAATTATGTGAGACAGAGGGAGTATAATATTTATATATTTTTTTAAGAACTTCAAATCTAGCAACTCTCAGTGGACCCATAAAAATTTACAGTGTTTTAAGAAGTTCTAAATCTAACTTTTTTTCAAAAGTAATAATAAAATATGTGTTAAACAACTTTGTTTAAGATGCATCAATGGAGATGCCCTTAGGAAAAAACGGTTCAGCTAAACTTTTGTGTAAGAAGTTGCAGTTAAACAACAGAGTTGCCCTTCTGTATCTGGTTTATGTTATGTCGTAAACGAATACTGCAGTTAAACAACAGAGTTGGCCAAATTCCAAATGCTAAATTCAAAATAAAATAAGCAAAAGATAATAAGTCAAAGTCACAATCCAAGACAAAGTCATGACGACATAACATAAACCAGATACTTGAAGATAGCATAATCCGAAATCAAAAGAAATAACCAGAAAACATAAAATCAAATCCAAAGTTGCAANAAAAAAAAAAAAAAAAAAAAGACATCATTGCATCTAATGGGATGATGATGCATCAACGATGGATAAGAGAGACAATATCATCCAAAAAAGCTGATTTTTGTAAGAGAGTTTCGTCATCTTTGGCCTTCAAGACTCTCCATCGGTCCATCATTTCCCTCTTCTTCTCTTCTGAAACCCGACCCCAATCCATTTTCACTACATCTTCATTCCTGCCAAGATAAGCAACCATACGAAGCAAAACCGAGTTGCTAAACCAATCTCCTCCTTGTCCATGATTCATCACATCCTTATGATAACCTTCCAGCTTCTGAATCCCGTCACTCCTTCTTGAATCTTCAGCAGCATTTGTTCCCGATACCGAGTTCCCCCAGATTTTCCCATACAGTTCAAAAGCTTTAAGATCAAGAGGTTTCAAGGCAGACGGTTTCTTACCTTTTTCATCTCTCTTCTGATATTTTTTTTTAAGTTTTGTAATCTTTGACATGCATTGTAAGAAAGTAACCTTAACGGTGAAAGACTCCTTGATGAAATGGTAGAATCCATCCTTGTCTTCGAGGTATGTTTTACCTGTAGCAGATCAGAATTCAAGAATTCCTTCAAGCAAGCGCACCTCGTCGTTCTCGGTCCAAAGCCGTGGAGGGACCAGCTTCTTGCCACTCGTTTTCACTTTCTTTGCAGCATTCATGTCTTGAGACGAAGAACCTTCACTCACACGCTTATGGGCCTTGTCGGAAACACAGATCTCCTTCTCCTTAGCTATCTCAGCTTTGGAAGGTGTTTCTTTCTTTTTGGGAACTTCTGCCTTAGACAAAGAAGCCTCATCCTCCTCAGAGCTCTCTTCTCCACTATTGTCCTCTTCTTCCTCCTTAGACGACGAGACACAGATCTCCTTCTCCTTGGCTATCATCTCTGCTTTGAAAGGAGTTTGTTCTTTCTTGGACTCGGAGGAAGCGTCATCCTCCTCGGAGGACACACAAATCTTCTTCTCCCTTGCTATCTCGGCTTTGGAAGGAGTTTGTTCCTTGGTGGGCTCATCTTGCTCAGAATCGGAGGAAGCCTCATCCTCCTTGGAGCTCTGTTCACCACAGTGCTCTTCTTCTTCTTGAGACAACGAAGGTTTCGTCTGCAAGCCCAAGGTGGCTTTAGTAAGAGTAGTAGCTGATGGTCCGGATGGAGTGGATATTTGTTCCCCTTCGTCAGAGGAAGACTCGTATGATGATGAACTTACTGAAGAAGTATCATTTTTAGTCGCCATTGTAAGTGAGATCCAAAGAAAACGTTTCGATTTCTCTAAAAGTTATGAGTAGGGGGTAATAAAGAATAGAGACAAATGAGATTTGAGAGAGAGTACTTAAACCCAAATAAAGTGCATGGGAAATTGTAATATATTCACTCACTCATTGTTCTCTTTCTAGTTTTTTTTTTTCTTTTTTTTTCTCTTTTTAGGAAAGATCAATAGACTAAAAAAAAAAGGGAAAAGTTTGACATAAATAAATTGAGAATTATTATATTTACTGGGTTACAAAAATTCGAATCTTGAAAATTCACTCTTGGCCTAATTAGTTCCAAAATTCCAGTACCAAATTTCCTTACTACAATTAAGAGAAAATGACATGTTGGTGAGAAATCCTAAATTCTAATACACGAATATCAATTTTGGCAAACTATTATTAGTAACCAACAAAATTTAGAAATCATATCTTCTAATTAGTTAAGATTTTAAGATTATTTCTTAATAATTTATAGTTTTTTTTATTGGTGTCAATATCATCATAAGCTTTGTTGAATATATAATTATCGACGCATATACGTTACCATAATAATTTAAAATTACTTAAAATGCATACATAACTAAAAATATCTTCAAAAAAAACTTACAAAAATTAATGTCATTTCTCTGAGTAAGTGACAACAAAAGAAGTCTCTTTCCTTTGTTAAACCCTTTTAAATCTTTTGGTATATCGCCATAATCACCTTTTGAACACATGCACAAAAATGGTCTAACTAAAACTTACACTTCAACGTTCTTACTAACTAAAGATTCTAGTAAAACCAATACTTTCAGTTTCACATTCAAATTCCAAAGACCATCAAATTAGTAAAGACAAGCCAATACCTTAACATAGAAGCAACAATCCAAAACATATTCGTTTTTTTTTTCCCTTTCTTAAACACATACCTTTTCATTCATGCTTCCAAAAGGGGATACTGGTAATACAAGTGCAGGTGCCTCCTTAGATGAGCAACACCTAAAAAACAAAAAGAAAGTACAACAAAGCATCTAATTAAAAACTCCGAACCAAGTAACCAAGAAGGACTCGGAGGGATCGATTCGTCTTTGAGCTCTGGAGAGGGGATCCAGATGACAGCGGAGGATGGTCAGTCTTGATCTCTTGCATTAAACCTGAAGCCGGGCGAGAAACTACATTATGAAGTCTAGAGTTTCTTTCCTTCCAAATAAGATAAACAGAGGCTTGATAGGCAAGGCGAAGGATGAGAGTGATGTGTGAAGGTTTTGTTTCATATATATCGCTCCTGTGGCTCAATATCAATTAGAATTATGTGAATTTATCATACTTTCTCATAGTACGTAGTGACAACACAAGAAGGTCTCATTCATTTGTTAAAAGCCTCTACCCATTGAAATCTTTTGTTGCATCACTATCATTAGTTCTAAACCTTTTCTTACATGCATACGAATGGTCTATAACCTAAACCTATTGTGCAAGAAACACTTCAAGTTCTTCTTCTCAACGAAAGATTATAGTAAAACCAATGTTGTAGTTTCACATCTAACAAGATTCAAATTCCCAAGAACCAGATTTAACCAAATAAAAGATAAACCATCAATCCATAATAAAAGTCATCATAACATAAAACATAGAAATTACTTAGAAATAAAAATCCGAAAAAAAAGATAACCACAAAACCAGAAAAAAACAAATTTAAAAAGAGACATTAATATTACATGAAACGGGATGATGATGATGCTCCAACGATAACAGAAACCAAATCCTTAAAAAGCTTTGACTTTTGTGGCATAGATTCACGTTCCTTGGCTCGCAAGACTCTCCATTTCTGATCCATCTTATTCTTCTTCGCTGTAGGAACCGCGCGCATCCCATTTGCTCTTCAGAGAATCTTCATCAACACCACGGCTTACAACTTGTCGAACCAAAGACGCATTCTCAAACCATTTTTCTCCTTCACGACTCATCACTGTTTGCTTCTCTTCTTTAGGCTTTACAGCCCGCTTACTCCTCTTTGGTTTCTCAACGGCAGATGTCAACAACTTAGAAACTTTCTGGTAGTAACAATCCGAGGTAGATGGTTCTTTAGCATTCCTCCTTTGATCCATTAATTGCTTCTTCAAACTATTCATCTTCTCTACGAATTCGTCGAAAGACTCTAAATTTGTATATTCCTTCATGAATTCGAAAGTTTCCTTCATATTAACAAAAGGATTCTTCCCTGTTAGAGCATAACAATCAAGAATACCTTGTAGCACACTGATCTCTTCATACTCCAACCTTTGGGAACACACCTTTTTCACAACCTTCTTTGATCGCTTTGCATTCACGTCTTTGTTCGCTAACAACGTCCCTTCGTTTTTCCGCTTCTTCCCAGTTAGCTGAGCTGCACCGGAACCACCACAAACCTCCTTCTTCTCGGACCGATTCGAATTCACTTTGCCCATTATCAAAGAACGTTTCAGCTTCTCTGAGAGAGAGAGAGAGAGAGAGAGATTTGGTGGATATGTAAACCCGCAAGTCACACTAGACGGTTTGTTTACTTTTTATTGGAAATGTGTATTTTGCATTTCATTAGTTATTCTTTCGGGTTTTTTTGTTAATGCTTTCTCGGTGTGGTATTGAAGTACGAATTTTGTTCCAACTTCCAACATACTTATTGTGCAATTCAGAATAGTCATGGAGTATTTTAAAACCTAATACTTTTGTTCAATATATATGAACTTTGATCAATATGAATTTTGTTCAATTATGCTTCTTGTGCAATTCAGAATAATCTTGGAGAAATTTATAACCTAATAATACAACTGTCACGACTCACGAGAGATAAATTTGGCAAATTATCTATATTATTATTTTTGAAGTACATTTTAGTTTATGCCCTTCAAGTTTTGCTTATTTAATATGTTTTATTTACAACATTAACACCTATCAATTTCCTAAAATAACATTTCGTATAAATTCAATTAATGGAACTATTTAAAACGACCTAATTTGATACGTTCATTGCCATAAATATCTTCACAACATCTATTAACCCCTACAGATTTTCCTAAAATAACATTTTGTAGAAAGTCAATTAATGCATCTATTTAAACCAACCTAATTTTAAACGTTTATTGCCATACAAAGGTTGAAAATCTATATATACATTTTTGAAGTACATTTTGGGTTCTACCCTTTAAGTTATAATTATTTACAAAGTTAATCCCTAAACTTTTCACAAAATAACAATAACTAAATATTGTCTAAAGATTATAAGATATTTTAAAATAGGAATATATTTAATCGAAAACTTATATTTGGTATGTTTTTTTCCCTAAAAACCTAAAATGGAAAACGAAATATAACTTAACATTTATTATCAACGATTAGAAGCAAATTTTAGACTAAATAAGATTTGGTTAATTATGGAAGAATTTTAATTGCATATAGTGGAATACTTCAAACAAATAAAATTGATTTTTCCACAATCAATGTTTTACCAACTATAAAGATTGTGTTTTGATTGTGATCATATAATTTCTCTAATAACAAACAAATATCAAAGATTCAAATCTTATATATTTAAAATAGTTAGATCATAAATTTTGATGTATCATTTAAACTTGACAATCAAGATACTATAGATTCTTTAATTTCTAACCTAACTAACCTAGGTAGCTGACTTCAAGCACTATAAATAATTTGTTGTATGCGCAATATGATACCATCATCGTTGTTTACCCTTTTCTTTCTTAGACGTATATCAATTTTTTTAATTAATATTTTCTTTTTCAGTGTGTTCTCTGTGTTTGCTAAGTTAACATTTCTTTCATCCTTTCATTTGTAATTATTCTTCTATATATTAAATCTCACTTAAATAAATTGATAGCTACTATGTATTTTGTGTAGCATTCCAAGTTAAGAGAGCAAGATAAGTCTAAACCGGGGAAGCCTGCAAAAGAGATTTATATAAGTAATTGGAGTGCTATAGACCACATGCATATTTTAAAAGAAAAAGGGTCTTCAAAACAAGAAAAGGCCTCTAGGATTATGAAATGAAGAGTATGTAATTGGTAAGACTCGAAATAAATTTGTATCATGATTCTTATTTTTATTTTGTTGTTTTTGATTCAATCGTCGGCGTTGACGCCGATAAGAGCTTGTCATATATATAATCTTCTTTCGTTTCCTCTGTTTATATGAATAATAAGAAAACTAAAATAATATCTACGTTTGTACGAGTTTTCAAGGCATCAATAGATCTAAAATTTTGTAAAACAATTAAATCATTGGTAATATTATGACTTAACAAGACAATAGCTTATAAATTACATATTTATGTATTTAATTCTCTTACTATTGTTCTAATAGTTAACAATCCAAACAAAATTAATTAAACAAAATAAATATAATATAATAAAATAAAATAAAATTTAAATATTATTTTTAAAAAAATTGTCCCGCGGTACACCGCTGGTTAAAATCTAGTTCTATATATAATATATCCAATGATTCAAGTTATTGACTAACGAAATTAATAGGAGAAATCAGATCTATATATAGAAATAAGGTTGTTTTCAATATTTACCAAACTAGGATTTAAATCGCGGTACACCGCGGGACTATATTTTTTAATTTTTAAATATTTAAAATACGTATATTATATTTGTTTGTTATTTTGCTGTTGTTTTATTAATTTTAAAATTATATACCTATAACTATTTATTGAATTTACGGGACAATTTTAATGTTCATATATGATTTTAAATAAAATGGTTAAGTTTTTTTGTTTTTTAATATAGATGTTACTATGTTATCTAAGTTTTGACCCGCGGTACACCGCTTGATTGTGTTTTTTATGTAGAATAATATAGAAATATGTGAGAAGTAATAGTTATTTTATGTGTTAAATGTATATAAAAATTAATATACATATTGTGGTGATCATATTTTTTTGCAATCTAAAATGTGCTAAATATATATATTTTAAATATGATAGTCATATTTGTAGAATTATTCGTTGAACAATTTTTTTTGATATAACTATTTTAAGTTTTTAACACAAAGATTTGATTTTGATTGCACGCTTTATTGTTAGCATTTACTCGTTCTCTTTGTTATCCTTGTTTAGGAAATTGGAGATATTGTTTGTTTCTATTCACGATTTTAAGCTAATATTATGTATATTTATGGCAACAAACATATTAAATTAGGTAGATTTAAATAGTTCCATTAATTGAGTTTCTACGAAATGTTATTTTAGGAAAATTGTTAGGGGTTAATGTTGTAAATAAACATATTAAATAAGCAAAACTTGAAGGGCATAAACCAAAATGTACTTCAAAAATAATAATATAGATATACATACTAGTTTGGTAAATCAGATAAATGAACGGAAATGCATTATAGGTGCACACAAAATTTTGTTAATAATTTTAAAAACTACCGAAGTATATATATACTAGATTAAGACCCGTGCTAGAGCACATGTTAAAATTCATATTATTTACATTGTAATTTTAAAAAATCCAATTGGAATTTGACATGTGACTAATTAACATTTTTAAAATTTTTAGAATTTTCTATATTAAGATATTTTTATAAACGACCAATCGCGATTAGACAACTCAATATTTAACATTTTTGAAATTATGCTAAATTTCTCTATTAAAATACTTATAAAGTGTATTTACAACGTCCCACATCAGCTAGAAAAATTTAGACAATGGCTGAGAACATTATAAATAAGACTAATATGCTTCCAACTACGAATGAATTAGCTAGAATCTTGATTTATCAGGCATCCAAATTTAAAAAATTTAAAAGTTTAAAATATTAGAATTATTGAAACTTTTAAAAAGTTCAAATATTATAAATATTTAAACTTTATAGGATGTTTACAAATATTATAAATATCTCCATAGAAAGTTTAAAATATTATAAATATTTAAATTCTTAAGTATTATTAATATTTAACTCTAAAATTTTTTAAAAAGTTCAAATATTATAAATATTTAAACTTTATGGGATGTTTAAAAATATTAGAAATATTTAAAAAATTCAATCAGATTCGATATGTCATTCATTAACATTTTTTAAATTTCTAGAATTTTCTATTAAACGACCAATTGAGAACAGACAACTCAATATTTAACATTTTTGAAGTTACGTCAAATTTTTATATTAAAAATACTTATAAATAAGTGTATTTACAACGTCCCACATCGGCTAGAACATTTTAGACAATGGTTGAAAACCATTATAAATAAGACTAATATGCTTCCAACTATGAATGAGCAGTAAACTTGATTTATCAGGCATCCAAATTTAAAAAATTTAAAAGTTTAAAATATTATAATTATTAAAACTTTTAAAAGTTCAAATATTAGAAATATTTAAACTTTATAGGATGTTTAAAAATATTATAAACACCTCCATTGAAAGTTTAAAATATTATAAATATTTAAACTCTATAAGAAATTGAAGTATTATTAATATTTAACTCTCAAAAATTTAAAACGTGTTTTTATGTATGACTTTATAGATGATTTGATATTGTTTCTATGAAATTATCTTTTGGGTCATAGGAAGAAGGATTGACATCGCAAGATAAGTTGTTTAAAATCTCATGTGGACGGCCTTAGGAGTTTTTAACTTCTCTTTTTATTTAGTATAGGCAAACATATAATTTTATTCATAATCAAAATATAATGTTATAATTTTATGTTATACTTAAACATTATACTATATAACCCAAGTTATGTATTATTTTTATAATTTTTATATTTTTTATCAGATTTGAATTTTTAAAAAAGTATAACATTAAGTATAACGTTATATTATATTTTTTAATTGAAATATAAACACAATTGATTTTTATAGTTTTTTAAAGAGGATAACATTAAGTATAACGTTATATATTTTATATTTTTTAATCATAAATTTAACTGGACGTCGAGGCGAGGCAGATCGAACATTTGAACTGGTGACGATGCTTATAGCTCTTAATTTTATTTAGTATAGATTTATGAGAATTGTATGTTTTTTCACACCCACAAAAAACAACGGTGTAACTTTTAAAACATAAAAATTTGCGTTTAAAAGAAAAGAGAAATGCATATGATCGAGTTGAATGGGACTTCTTGGAAGCGGTTATGGTTAAGTTAGGTTTTGATAGGAAATGGATCACATGGATTATGTGGTGTTTATCTTCTGTGTCGTATCAAGTCCTCCTGAATGGTCAACCTCGGGGCTCTATTAGTCCACAGAGGGGCTTACGTCAGGGGGATCCTCTGTCACCATATTTGTTTATACTTTGCACAGAGGTTTTAATAGCAAATATTAAAAAGGCTGAACGGGAAAAGAAATTAACGGGCATTACAATAGCTCGTGATTGTCCCAAAATTTCGCATTTGTTGTTTGCTGATGATAGTCTATTTTTCTGTAGAGCAGAGGCGTCCGAATGTAGAACGGTGATGGACATAATAGGTAATTACGGTAAAGCCTCGGGACAAGAGGTTAATCTGGAGAAATCTTTTATTATGTTTGGCAAGAAGATCCCGTCTGACATAAGAACGCAATTAAAATCAGTTATGGGAATTACTAAGGAAGGCGGTATGGGTTCTTATTTGGGTATCCCGGAGAGCCTTCAAGGTTCGAGAACTAAGGTTTTTAGTTATGTTAATGATCGAGTCAATGGTTGGTATGCAAAGTATTTGTCGAAGGGTGGCAAGGAAGTCATGATAAAATCGGTGGCGCTAGCTCCGCCGACCCATGTCATGTCGTGGTACAAACTGACACAAGAGTTAACGTCTAAATTAACGAGCGCTATTTCAAATTTCTGGTGGAAATCGAATGATAAGGCACGAGGTATGCATTGGATAGCTAGGGATAAAATGTGCAAAGACAAGTGTGGCAGAGGGTTGGGTTTCCGGGCTCTGGAAATTTTTTAATGATGCCATGCTGGCTAAGCAGTATTGGCGGCTAATTCATTATCCGTCTTCCTTAATGGCTCGGGTGCTGCAAGGACGATACTTTAGGAATAAACATCCTCTTATGACAAAAAACCATATTCTCCTTCTTTCGCATGGCGAAGTATTTTTTCAACTAAACACTTGGTGGAACAAGGTGCGCGGTGGGCGATAGATTCAGGATGTTCTATTTTGGTTTGGCGAGATCCGTGGTTACCGGATCTTCGGCCAAGACCAGCTAATGGTCGGGGGAGATGGTTACATCCGAATTTGATGGTTAACCATTTAATAAACCCAATTACGAAAGAATGGCATTTGCCTCTTCTTGAGGACTTTATGGATCCAGTGGATATTCAGCTTATTCGGAGTATGCCGGTTAGCAAAACTTTTAAACCGGATTGCTTAGTATGGCATTTTACTAAGTCGGGCAAGTATTCGGTCAAATCGGGATACCGGCTTGCTAGGGAGATAATTACGGAAGTTGAGTTCGGGCCGACGTGTTCGGCTCTTCGGGCACAAGCTTGGCAACTTGCAGTTCCTCCAAAGGTCTAACATTTAGGTGCATCACATCAGACACCTAAATGTCGGCCCGAAGTTGATTCTGCGCTAGAGACTATAAACCACTCTCTCTTAGAGTGTCCACGTTCACGAAGTATTTGGGAGTTGTCTTCGGTATCGCTGGTCCCGGATGGTTTTCCTTATGGTTCGATTTATTCGAATTTAGATTTTATCTATTGGCGGACGTCTTCTCAATCTGGGGTTGCAGACATAGAGTTCCGTCTACCATGGATTCTGTGGTCAATTTGGAAGGATAGAAATAAAAAAAGTTTTCCAGGGAATCGAGACAGAGCCTATTGACATTATAAATCAAGCGGTTAATGATAAAATATTTTGGGAGGAAGCCAAATCCTTTTTTGAGAGATAATTGGATTTCTCGCCAGTTTTGGAGGATAGGGAACCCCTACCTCGGTGTCAGATTGATGGATCCTGGAAAGGTTCGGATCCTTTTGAAGATCTCGGTTGGTGGTATTGTAATAATGAGGATAAGACGCTCCTCCTGGGAGCTCGTAGTCTTAGGCGCAGCCCTACCCCCTTGCACGCGGAGTTACAAGCTCTGATTTGGGCTATGGAGTCCCTTCTAGCGATTGGTGTTGACTGTCAAGCTTTTGAGACGGATTGTGCAGAGTTAGTTGCGATGGTTCAGACGCTTGATGATTGGCCCGCGTTTTCAAATCTGCTGGATGACTTTTCCTTGCTCAGATCCTCCTTCCCTTCCTTCACTCTCACCAGGATCCCTCGTGTGTCCAACGTTAGAGCAGACTGTCTTGCTCGTTCTTCGAGATCTTTAATTTCTGAAACTTCTTTTGTAAACCTTATCCTCCTGTTTGGGCAACCAATGTTGGAGTTATTTTTTAATTTAATTTAATGTTTGGTTGAAAAAAAAAAAAGATTTTTATTTTTCTTTTTCTTTTTGTCAAACAAGGTAAATTCCTTTTTAAAAAAGGAAATAAGAAAAGACATTGAAATATAAATCCTTGTTTTTCTTCTTCATATAAAGTCTTCTTAGGTTTTTGGATGCGAGAGTTGAGCAAAAAAATCTAAGCGATTAAGTTTCTTTTAGAAAAATGAGTGAGTCGATAACGGTAATGGAAGGAGTGTATTGTCTGAAAACGCGATGGATATATTGCGGGATAGCAATTTTAGCATTTGTGGTTTGGTTAACTAGGTTCACCGTCGAACTCTTGTGGTCGTCGTTATGTTCGTCCTGGTCTTCATGGAAAGAAGAATCGGTGGTGGTGGTTTTATTCTCTGCAGCACCGTTTTTGTATTTTGCCTGTTTGGTGGTGAGGTCGTTTTACGTTCCGATTCCGGTTCCGACAACTCACAACTCGGGTGATTGGTCTCCCTTGGTCGGAATTGAGATGGTAGCAATGTGCGTCATATCACACTACTCTGACACCATAGAATTGTGTATCTATGGATTCTCGTTACTGGTTGGGTTATTTGCCGTCATACAACTCTCTCTTGGCCGCCAATTGATGTCCGTGTCCAACAGGTTGTCTACGCCAATTTTGTACTGTGTTTGGTTGCGTACTTAGGTTACCAGCGACTTTTTTGGATCGCTTGTGTTTTCGTAGCAGCCTTGATCCTTGTCAATACTCTTCTTTTCCAAGGAATTCTTCGTCTTGATCATCATCTTGTAACAGGACAAAAGCAAGTTACCGTTACCCTCTCTAAATTATCCTTATCTTTGCCATAATTTAACTCGGTTTGTCTCGGTTATGCTTTATGCTTTATGCCAGCTGTGGTCCTGCGTGACCCATTTGCTTATGTACGAACCTTGTCCTATTTGGGAGAACAATCAATCAATCATTATCATCTCCTTTACTCTTGCTCTCTCTCTTATCTCACTATCTGAATCCTATCATTTCATCATCCGTGAATCTTAGTCCCTTCAAGGTGATATTCTCTTCTTAAAATCATCTTTTGGGTTGTGATTTACCTACTTTCGAACTCGCGGTGAGTTTCTGAGTGGGATTATCTTTCTATTTGGCTAAAACGTTTACATTAGTATCAGAGCTCGCAGATCCTTGGAACTAAAGAAGCTATGGCTGACGCTACTCGCTTGCAAACCATGAACAAGTAGATTGATGACCAAAAACAAGCTATGGACGAGATCAAGACACAAATTGCAGATTTGGTGAAGTCACAAACAGACCTGATGAAATCGCAAGCAGACCTGCTCAAATCTCAGTCACACATGGAAGCGATGATGTCGAAGCTGCTTTCTCAGAGCAGTGGGAAGTCCAGTCGACCTCTAGATCCGGACTTTTCTGCTTCAACAGTCATATTGTCCTCTCCTTTGACGAGTCAAAACCCTGAACCACCAGATCTCAGCGGAATGAGTCAAATGTCTGAAGGGAAGCAACCCGACGATAGCAGGAGGAAGGCACCGATTCCTAACGGTTTAGAGGGACGTCTGTCTAAGATCGGTTTCCCAGAGTTTGATGGTTCACTTTTACGAGACTGGATCTACAGAGACGAGCAGTTTTTCCATCTGGATAGTACGCCACCGGAGCATAAGGTACATATGGCATATGTGCATATGGTGGGGAAAGCGTTGCAGTGGTACCACAATTTTCTGGAAAGTCGGTTTGGGAGGTTCCCATCTTGGACCGAGTACATTATTGCGCTGTCTAGAAGATTCGCTGAGTGTTAGGCAGTCAGGGGATCTGTTCGAGGATTACTTGGAGAAATTTGAAAACGCTCTGACCAGGTTATCACTCCTAGAGCAACACGCACTCAACATCTTCCTCACGAACCTACACCATCACCTGGCTTTACATGTCCGTCAGTTCAAACCAACAACAGTAGCTGAAGCAGCTCGCCTCGCAAAGCTTCATGAATCATACCTCATACATGTAACCCAGAAACCGGTGAGAGCTCCCTTCAATCCTTACCAAAAGTCGAATAACTACTATCCCCAAAAACAACTCCCAGCCATACTACCAAACCTAGAAAACAACAAAGCACAAGCATCCAAACCCGGATACATCCCTAAATCTACCACCGAGAAGCTCCCAGAAAGTATACCTATGAGGAGATGCAGGGTAGGAGGTCTAAAGGTCTTTGTATGTTCTGTGAAGAGCCCTACACGCCTGGCCATCACTTGAAACATAAGAGATCCCAGATTTTTGTTCTGGATTGCGAAGAAGAGGAGAAAAGCGACAATGAGAAAATATCGGTTGTAAAAGTGGAGGAAATGGCAGAGGAGCTAGTCGAGAACTCGCCCAAGATCTCCATCAATGCTTTGAATGGATCCACAACATTCACTTGTATGAGATTTTTCGGCCAAAGCGGGAAAAGGAAGTTGCATATCCTTGTCGATCCATGGAGCACTCATAACTTCATAGACTTGCGGGCTGCAAGTTGGAAGAGACGAAACCCATGTCAGTCGAGGCAGAAAATGGTGTTATGACGTCAAGTCACAAGTGTTATACGTTCCCGTGGAGGGTGCAAGGTTACTCTTTCAAAGCTGAGGTCAGAACTCTCCACCTTGACTGTTGTGATCTGGTTTTGGGTGTGCAGTGGCTAGTACCATGGGGTCCTATACTGTGGGACTTTTTGATCCTGAAATGGAGTTCACCTTCAATGGGATAAAACATTCACTAAGAGGAGTCACGAAAGGAAGATGTAAACTCATTAAAGGGGGAAGCCTAAACAAGCTTATACAGCAACGACCTCAAATTGCTCTCCTGCAGTTGCAAGAAGCAGACTCGACTACATCGCAGTGGTGTGAACCAGAAGCAATGTTTAACCACATTACAGCTCGGAACAGTGAGAACTCTGACGACCCTCACCTGCAGAAGCTGTTGCAGTCCTTTGGGAGTCTGTTTGAATAACCAATGAGTTTACCACCCTTCAGGAAGGGACATGATCATCGGATCCCACTAGAAGCTGGCTCCAACCCTGTCAACCTGCGGCCATACAGGTACTCTACGTTGCAGAAGGATATCATTGACAAGATGATCCAGGAAATGCTAAGTTAGGGGATAATCCAACACAGTTCCAGCCCTTACGCCTCTCCAATTGTTCTAGTGAAGAAGAAGGACGGAACATGGCGACTTTGTGTGGACTACAGGGGGTTAAATAAGCAAACCATCAAGGATAAATACCTCATTCCTCTACTTGAAGATTTACTAGATTAGGTGGGAGGAGCAAAGTATTTCTCTAAACTGGATCTTCGAGCAGGTTTCCACCAAATCAGAATGTGTCCGAAGGATGTCTATAAGACTGCGTTCAAGACCCACGCCGGCCATTACGAGTATCTGGTAATGCCCTTTGGCCGTACTAATGCACCATGCACATTCCAAGGGCTAATGAATCAGGTATTTGAATCGGTAGCAAGAAAATTTCTGCTGGTTTTCTTTGATGATATACTGGTCTACAGTCAAACCTGGGAAGAACATTTACAACACCTTCATGAAGTGTTCACTATACTCCAGCTCCAACAACTGTACTTGAAGCCATCAAAGTGCATATTCAGTGCCACAGTGATAGAATACTTGGGTCACTTCATATCCGCAGAGGGAGTAAGCACAGATCCGGCTAAAATTAAAGTCATCGAGCAGTGGCCTGTACCCATCAATCAGAAGCAGCTCCGTAGTTTTCTGGGATTGGCCAACTACTACAGACGGTTCATACAGAGTTATGGTATTATTGCACGACCTCTCACCAATCTCTTGAAGAAGAAGGGTTTCCAATGGAATGAAGATACAGATAAAGCCTTTCAATCGCTTAAATCGGCTCTATCTACATCCCCGGTATTAGCACTACCAAACTTTGAGAAAATCTTTGTTGTAGAAACTGATGCTTCCAATACAGGCATTGGCGCTGTGCTCATGCAAGAAAACCACCACATATGCTACATCAGCAGAGCCATAGGTCCGCGACACCAATCACTATCAGTGTACGAGAAGGAGCTTATGGTAGTGGTCCATGCCGTGCAAGTCTGGCATGCTTACCTCGCACATCGACCTTTCATCGTCAAAACTGATCAGAAATCACTGAAGTTTATGGTGGAGCAGAAGGTAACTACCCCTTTCCAGCATATGTGGTTATCTAAGCTCATGGGCTACGCATTTGAGGTGCACTACAAACAAGGCAAAGACAATGTCGCTGCTGATGCTCTATCTCGGGTTACAGGCTCTCAGCTGCTGCAGATTACATTGTCCCAGGTCCATTAAGGGTTCTTTGACTCCCTGAAATTATTATGGCAAACTGATCCTCATTTGAGGAAGCTCATCTCTGAACTTCAAACAGATGCTACCTCTCATCCTAATTTCTCTTACGTGAATGAGGAGCTTCGCAGAAAAGGGAAGCTTGAAGCTCCAGATTCTCAAGTGGCTGCATGACTCTTCTACTGGGGGACATTCTGGCAGAGATGCAACACTACATCAGGTCAAGTCTCTTTTCTTTTGGCCTCGCATGAGCCTGGAGATACAAAACTAAGTCAGGAACTGCTCTATTTGTCAGAAAAACAAGTACGACCTCGCAGCAAAACCAGGTTTGCTTAATCCTTTACCCATTCCACATGGTGTATGGGAGTCTATTAGCTTCGACTTTGTGGAAGGTTTACCTACCTCCTATGGAAAACACTGCATAATGGTGGTTATTGATAGACTGAGGAAGAATGCACATTTTATAGCTCTGTCCCATCCCTATACTGCTATTGATGTTGCTCAACTCTTTCCCGACAATGTTTTCAAACTCCATGGAATGCCTAAGGATGTTGTTAGCGATAGGGATCCAACCTTTCTCAGTGAAATATGGCAAGAGTTATTCAGGGGGCAAGGAGTAGAGTTGAAATTCTCTACAACATACCAGCCACAAACTGATGGGCAAACCGTGGTAACCAACAAAACCTTGGAGACATATCTGCGTTGTATGACTGCTGAAGCTCCGCATACATGGTCTCAATGGTTGCCTCTAGCAGAGTGGTGGTACAACACGACATATCATTCCGCCATCCGCAGCACCCCCTATGAAGTTGTATATGGTCAGCCTCCTCCACTACACCTTCCTTATCTCCCTGGGGAAAGTTCTTCCATGGTTGTTGACCGCAGCTTACAGAAACGGGAAGAGGTAATTTCTATGCTCAAATTTCACCTGAATCAGGCTCAGAACCGGATGAAACAATATGCAGACTCAAGAAGATCTTTCCGAGAGTTTCAATTGGGGGACTACGTGTACCTGAAGCTACAGCCCTACATACAAAACTCACTCAAGTCCAAGAACATCCCACACAAGCTATCACCAAGGTACTATGGTCCGTTTAAGGTGACTGACAAGGTTGGAGCTGTAGCCTATAAACTTGCACTTCCCACTGCAGCGGCTATACATCATGTCTTCCATGTCAGTCAGCTGAAACTCTGTCCCAATCCTCCACCTGAACCACCAGTTTTACCTCAGTACTGTAATTCTAAAGAACCTGAACGTATCCTGGATACTAAGGTTGTCAAGCGTCGCAACAGTGCTGCTACTAAAGTTCTGGTGCAGTGGAAGGGTTCGTCTCCTGGGCAAGCAACTTGAGAGTTTTATCAAGACTTCACAGCCAAGTTCCCGCATTTTCAGCCTTGAGGACAAGTCTGTTCTCCATAGGGGAGTATTGTAACAGGACAAAAGCAAGTTACTGTTACCCTCTCTATCTTATCCTTATCTTTGCAATAATTAAACCCGGTTTGTCCCGGTTATGCTTTATGCTTTATGCCAGCTGTGGTCCTGCGTGACCTATTTGCTTATGTACGAACCTTGTCCTATTTGGGAGAACAATCAATCAATCATTATCATCTCCTTTACTCTTGCTCTCTCTCTTATCTCACTATCTGAATCCTATCATTTCATCATCCGTGAATCTCAGTCCCTTCAAGGTGATATTCTCTTCTTAAAATCATCTTTTGGGTTGTGATTTACCTACTTTTGAACTCGCGGCGAGTTTCTGAGTGGGATTATCTTTCTATTTGGCTAAAACGTTTACACATCTCAAACCCTCGGAGGAGGAGGACAGGTCGGTCTCTCGTGAGTCTCGTCTCTGATCTCAATGTTTAGGATTTCTTTTGCTTTGTTTTAATGTTTCTTATCATCTACTTGTGGATTATTAGAAAACAATATCCCTTTCCTTTTTTACGTGTCAGTTGATTTATTTTATTTTCCTAGTAATGTACTCAAACCCTATGAGAGACTTCAATCTGATCAATTGTTAATCTACTACTACTACTTGCCTACTAGTTTATCACCATTCAGACTCATCACGTCTCCAACATACAGAAAGCCAAAGAAAAAAAAAACTGTTATTTTCATTAAGAATCCATTAGAGATAAATGATCTGTTTGAGTTTATGTTCTTGCGCATAGTTTAGTTTGTCATATGCCTTTTGGTTTGAAACACAAAACTCTCTTGAAACAATTTATTTTGTACAGAAAAACAAAAATCAAATATAACTTCTTTTATACTCTGTGTGTGTCCAAGCTAAAACTAGGCTTAAACAACACATCAAAAAATCTAAATCTTTCACTTATATATCATTATGATTCCAAAACTTTCCAACATTTTTGGATTAGCAAATGTTGCAGTAACCTAACCAGCAAGCTCCATTTCAGCTTGTGGATAAACAACTATGATTCATCAATTTCACACGGGTGGAATGGCATAGGTTCCAACAACCGACCTGTGAATAGTCTCTGAGTCCAAAGTTGTTAGCATCTGTGGAATCGACATACCACCAGAGATAACGATTTCTGTTGCAAAAACAAAAGAAGATTAAATTTGAGCATTGCGATGGTTTTATTACATCTCCAGAACGTTTGAAGAGAGTTGCTAAATTAAGGCACAAGTTACCTATGCATTCCCGGACAGAGAGATTAGGTCTTATGATGTCCTTTGAGCTAATAAGGAAAATGTCTCCAAGATAAAGATGGTTGGTGGGGACATAGACACAACATAGTTCTTCTCCACCAGCACGACCTCGAAGAATCACAGTCGATGTAATGAAACCAAAAGCATATTCTCCCATATGAGGATGTCTGATAATGGCTACCTCCTTGAATGCACCTGAGCTTTGATCTGATAAAAGGAGATCAAAGGTAAGTCTTTTTAGTAATTTTTGGTATAAGAAAGATTACAAGATCTTACCTGGTGAGATTGCTCCGCTGATTTGCTTAGAAGCTGAGTAGATGTAACTGATGAGAGGCATCTTCTTGATAAACCATTCTCCGATACTGAGAACTGAAGCTCCAAGCCATGAAGACATAAATACACCAACCAGAAAAATGAATGTGATGGATGTCACAAATCCAAGACCTGTAATTTTTTTCATTAGACAGAAGAAACAAGTAATGTGACAACTCAATGCAACTGAGCTGAGAGATGAAAAGTGAAACTAACCGAACATATTGATTCCGAGATGGGTATAGATTGGGGAGAAGAACCCGTCCACGAAATGAATAAACCACCATGTGAAGTAGAATGTGACAGCAATTGGTAAGAGAATGACACTGTAACCCATGAGATCAAGAGCACAAGATTAATGTCTTAATTTCAAAAACCTATGATCAGAGTAATTAAAACAAGATTTTACCATCCGGTCATGAACTTTTTGGAGGCCCAGCTTCGGATGACTTTGTAAATCGCCTGTATTGTAGATACAAACATTGAATAACTTAACATACAAGTAACTTACAAGCTCTAGGTCAAAAAACTTGTAGAACACATTTCACAATGTTTGATTGAATTCAGATGTTTAAAAGTTGGCGAAAAAGATGAATCCTATGTAATGTTTGTTTCTGTTAAAAAAAAAGAAACAGGAGAGGGAGAGAGAGAGAAACCTCTCTCCCGGCAACGTGGATCGGAGAAGCGAGAGGAGACGGCGGAACAGACAAAACGACGTCGCGAGGTGAAGCTCCGGATTTATGCATCGGGATCAATCGCTCCAGATCTCTCTCCCTCGGTTCCATCTCTCTCTATATATGAAATGAATGGATTCTTCGGTCTCCGATCTCTCTTCTTCTCCGGCGTGAGTGAGAGCAGAGCAACGAACTGCCTTCGCCAAAGAAGAGCATGCATTTGCTGATGGACTCTAAAGCCCATATACTTTAATCACTTGTTACTGGGCCTTCTAAAGCCCGTATGGTATTAGGCTGTCATTCATCTGACGTGGCGTTTCGTTGACCGTTGAGGGCACGTTGAGAGAGACTTGTCGACTTCTATAATGTAATTTTTTATCAACGTTTTTCAAATTCTATATTAGACAATTTGGCACGTTGGGGACTTGAGGGCAACATTTTTTTCAAATTCTTTAGCCAAATTGTATAATACGAGTCTTCTTCCATTTTCGTGTGTTACGAGTTCGTGGTGAGTTAGTGACGGAGAGATGTGGCGGTGCCTTCGAGTAGCGTCGTCCAGGAGATCGGAATCTAACGGCGCTTTCGTCACTTCTCAACTCTCCAGATTCTTCTCGACTCCTTCGGTACGACGACGTTGTTCTGAATAACTCTGATTTCGTTTTGTCTTTTGAGGTTTCTCATCATCATCATTTCATTGGTTGACTTATTTCTTGCTTTGTTTGAAATTGGGTAGCGTCAATGAGTTGGTTCTGTTTTGATTTATGTGATCATAATGGAATATGTTTTTTATGTGTAATAATAAATTTTTAGTTTGATATGTCACATCACCTAATTCTGATTCAAATTTTGTGGCTAATTTAAGACAGGGGATAGATCATCGTATACGATCGTTGATCATACCTATGATGCGGTTGTTGTAGGAGCTGGTGGTGCTGGGCTTAGAGCAGCAATAGGATTATCAGAACATGGTTTTAACACAGCTTGTATCACCAAGCTTTTCCCAACTCGTTCTCATACAGTTGCAGCTCAGGTACCTAGATTTCTTTAATCTAGTCATTAAGCTTAATATAACTTTGAATTTATTGTTGATTAAATTATGACATTATTTGTTGAAGGGAGGTATAAATGCTGCCTTGGGTAATATGACTGAAGATGACTGGAGATGGCATATGTATGATACTGTCAAAGGAAGTGACTGGTTAGGTATGCATGCTGATGATTTTTTTTGTTTTGCTTAATCTTGAATTGTCTTCTATAGTGTTGTAACATGTTAATGTGCAATGTAGCATTTATATGGCTTTTTTTTTTATTATTATACAAGTTACTTATTTCTGCAAGTTTCTATATTTAGATGTAACTTGTGTTTTTTTTTTTTTTGGTTCTGTAGGTGATCAAGATGCAATTCAGTATATGTGCAGGGAAGCTCCAAAAGCTGTGATTGAGCTTGAGAATTACGGATTGCCATTTTCTAGAACAGAAGATGGTAAAATATATCAACGAGCTTTTGGTGGCCAGAGTCTTGATTTTGGAACAGGTTCATAAATCTTCCACTATTCTTATTTTACGGGGGAGATTGTTTAATTGCAACCTTTTCATCATTGTTCTTTACTTCTGTGATTTATTTAGGTGGTCAAGCATATCGTTGCGCATGTGCAGCTGACCGCACCGGGCATGCTCTGTTACATACTCTATATGGACAAGCAATGAAACACAACACTCAATTCTTTGTGGAATACTTTGCCTTGGATTTGATAATGAACAGTGATGGTAAGTACTAATTAAGAAGGTTTATTATTAAGAGTATGTATGATCTATCATGTTGCAGTATTGATATACTAAGAAGGTTTATGAGCAGGAACCTGTCAAGGAGTCATTGCACTGAACATGGAAGATGGAACTTTACATCGTTTCCATGCTGGTTCTACAATTTTAGCTACCGGGGTAAAGCAAAACTGTTTCTTGAAATGTATATTTTCCTGGATTTATGAAACATACAGTAACTAATCATTATCCATAAAATGACCTCAGGGATACGGAAGAGCTTATTTTTCTGCAACTTCAGCACATACATGCACAGGAGATGGAAACGCTATGGTTGCACGGGCCGGGCTACCGCTGCAGGACTTGGAGTTTGTTCAGTTTCATCCGACTGGTATATATGGAGCTGGATGTCTAATCACAGAAGGTATGTGTTTCTTCCTGCATTGATCAAAACAGAGGATTTAGACAAAATATATTCGTTTTAAATGTGTCAGATTTGAACGTATAGGAGCTAGAGGTGAAGGTGGGATTCTTAGAAACAGTGAAGGAGAGAAATTCATGGACAGGTATGCTCCCACGGCTAGAGATCTTGCTTCAAGAGATGTTGTTTCAAGATCAATGACTATGGAAATCCGAGAAGGACGTGGTGCAGGTAGTAATAATATAGATCACTCACTTGTGACACATATATATATAAGATATCAGCTTGAGGATATGTAACTTTGTTCTTTAACAGGACCTATGAAGGATCATACATACCTTCACTTAAACCATCTACCACCAGAGGTTCTTAAAGAAAGGCTTCCTGGCATATCTGAGACTGCGGCTATTTTTGCGGGTGTTGATGTTACAAGAGAGCCAATTCCTGTATTGCCTACTGTGCATTATAATATGGGTGGTATTCCCACAAACTACCATGGAGAGGTAAATGAGAAGATTGAACAATTTTAGTGTTAGAACAATATGTTCAGTACTTGAATTACTTACTTTTGGAAGATTTTCAGGTTGTTACCGTTAGAGGTGATGATACAGACGCTATAGTTCCTGGACTAATGGCTGCAGGAGAAGCAGCTTGTGCATCGGTTCATGGCGCTAATAGACTTGGCGCAAATTCACTTCTTGACATTGTTGTTTTTGGGAGAGCTTGTGCAAACAGAGTTGCAGAGATTCAAAAACCTGGTGAGCGACGCAATACATATATTTCCATCTCTTTAGTTTGACACATGTTAGTGTTTCTGAATTCTTATGTTGTTAAATTTAGGCGAGAAACTGAGACCTCTAGAGAAGGATGCGGGTGAGAAGAGTATCGAATGGTTGGACCGAATGAGAAACTCAAATGGTTCGCTTCCAACTTCTAAAATCCGTTTAAACATGCAACGAGTAATGCAAAACAATGCTGCTGTCTTCCGTACACAAGAAACACTAGAAGAAGGTAAAGAAAAAACTTTACCTTATGATAGGGTCTAATGAATATATACAGTATTATCTAAAAACTACATTTTTGATTTCTTTTTGGGTATGATGATCATAGGTTGTGATTTGATCGATAAGACGTGGGACAGTTTTGGTGATGTCAAAGTGACAGATCGGAGTTTGATATGGTGAGAGAGAGAGAGTCGTTTAAACGTACGTTAAAAAAATGTCTTTAGGCTTATTGATTATTTAAGTTGTGTAATTGGAAACTTTACATGTTAGGAACTCGGATTTGATTGAAACTATGGAGTTGGAGAATCTTTTGGTTAATGCATGCATAACAATGCATTCTGCTGAGGCTAGAAAGGAGAGTCGAGGAGCACATGCTCGTGAGGATTTCACGGTTAGTTCTTATATATGTTCCTTAGATTGACAACAAATTTGCCTTAGTCGAAATGTGGATAACTGAGAGAATTGTGGTATGGTTGTTTTGCAGAAACGAGACGATGCAAATTGGATGAAGCACACATTGGGGTAAAATTTCTCTTTTATATCTCTTTTGAAGCCATAATAGGTTAATCATAAACCCAAAAGCATAGTTATGTTTCCATAGGTAGAGAAGTAGAAGTGTTAGTAAAATGCTTTATGAAAAAATCTCAAATCAATTAAGGAGCGTTTTTGTTTATATATATGTTGAAGGTATTGGGAAGAAGGGAATGTGAAACTGGAGTACAGACCAGTGCACATGAATACATTGGATGATGAGGTTGATACTTTTCCACCTAAAGCTCGTGTTTACTGAAGACATCGTGGTGGGTTTATAATAAGAAACAATAACAATGGTTATTGTGAAAAATATTGGTTGTCTTACGAGAATTACTATTATCCTTTTTTTTTCTTTCAAGAAAGCTCTTATTCGTAACAACGTGTGAATTCGTAACAAATGCCACTCCTAACATAACTCAAATTCACACACTATATATAGACACACTGAAGCAAACACTCCACAGCACTGAGAAGGTCTTCAAACTTCTAATTCTTAAGTCAAAAGGCCACAATGTTACACAGCCCAATAAACTTCTAATTTTTTCCATAAAGCAAACGGCCTTAGCTTTAAAGGATAATAATGATCCGAAAGGTACGTAATGATCCACGCAGTCGAATCTGAACCGTTAATACGCTATCTAAGATTTTTAATCTGGACCGTCCATCCTTTCTAACCCTATAAATAAACAGAGACGATTCATTTTGAGTGGTTATCTCATCACCGCCTCCATTTCTAAAAGCGTCTCTTGCTTCCTTCGTTCGTCATCGTTTCTCTCAGATCTCGCTGCGATGGAGACGACTCCGATCCTTACCGCTTCTAATTGTAGTAGAGATCCTCCCGATCTGCAAATCCGTGCGGTGTTCTGAGCGAGATCTGATGGTTGACGACGGATCTGACTCAGATCTGGTTTTTTCTATTGGTAAATTTCATCTCCTTTCACCGGTAGCTTCTCTTTATGTCTGTTATTATTGGAATTATGGTTATGTAATCGCGAGTATTGTTAATTGATGATCAGATCTGGCCATGAATCGTCCTTTATGGCTTCGTCAGATGTGAGATCTGTGAATTAGTCACGTTGAGGCGCAGAGATCTGGGATACAAGGAGAGGAATCTGTTGCATAACCTAGCGATACCAGGTCGTGTGTTTGTTTGGATTGAAGTGAGTTTAGGGTGTATAAGATGTGTTTGTGGATAGGTATGGTATCCTGGATTGCATCTTTGTCATCCGACCTTTGTCATGTTAGGTGCGCTTGCATGGCAGGTCAAAAACTGTTAGCTCAATAAAAGATTTGTTTTGTGGGTTTTGGAGAAGAGATCGCACGGGTTATTGTTTTTTTTCCCGGGATCTCTTCTCCTCTGTGTGTCTTGCCTCTGCTCTCTCTCTCGTTCCATCTCTCTCTTTTTCATTTACATGCTCATAGAAGCTTAAAAAATCGATCATAAGCAGAGACTATTACTTAATCGGAGCCGTGGGCGATACCATGTCTTCTTGCACAACACTACCAAGTCAAATCAGGTACTCGTATATTAATTTGGATACTCAATTATCATCTTAGTGTACTCAGTATTTGGAAGAACAAATCTTGATCTGAATTAGTTGTAGTTTGCACATATTTACATCATGGTTGACCGGAATTGCAATATCATAATTTGTCATTGTCTAATCTTACAGTATCGTATTATATAATTGTCAATCGTCAAATATAACATCACATAGTTGTGATAGCGTAAAGTCTACTTCTGAATGATTTGGAACTAAGATTTGAGGAATATGTAGTCCCCTTCGGTAGCTTCCTTGTGTAAGTGTGTAAGTTAGAAGATGTGAAAGCCTTGTAGAATACTAGTATTTGCACAAGATTGTGTGTATCTGTAACCACCCACTCCCTGTAGAAGTATGAAGAACGTGGATTTTTTTTGATGTTTCTTGTGTACTAATCAGCTACTCTATTTACAATCGAAGAATGTGTTACGTTTAAAGTTCCATCTATTAAGATTTATATTCATTTTATATTTCTTTTTATATTTTTCCGACTTAGAAATTTTTTTATCCCTTTGTAGTATTTATGAAATCGCACTGTTAATTTAGTTTATGAATTTTATAAGCGAACATTTTCCAAATTATTTTAAAGCAAGTTACTTTAATTTGGAAATTGCATTTAAAGTAGAGAAGATAGTTTAGTCTTAGCTTTTCAAACATTGGGAGAATTTCAGTGTTTGGGCCCATGGGTGAAGGTTGTTTTTGATAGATAGATATGTAAGTTCAAAATGGTAGAGCGCTCGTTTTCTTATGGACGAGAGGTTGGTGGTTCGAATCCACCCAGTTCTAAGTTGATCCATCTTTTAAACTTGAGTATAAATGATGTTTTCTCTTCGCCTTTTCTACTGATAGTTCAATTATGCCTCATTTGGATTAGGTTATTGTACATTTTCTCGGGTTGAGTTAATTTCCAAGTTTGAAATTTACGTGATTCCCCTATTCAGTTCTTCCGGAGCTAATCTGATGAGCTCAGTTGAAACAACTATGTTTTATTCCTCTCATGATCCACAATATTGTCCCACACTGATCTCTGAAAGATGTACTATTGCCTTAACGTGACACAATGACCACCATAGTGGGATTTTAGGATTAGTGGAGATGGATTTTGATTTTGACGGTAACTTGGTTTTATGTCCAATTTGATTTTTGAATGTGTCACATTACAATGCTAGGTGACTGTTGAAGTCGAAGATATTGATGTTTCTTGCTGGAGAAGGAGAACATGTCATATAAGATGAATGATAAAATGCGGTGATTTTTTTATTTACCTTTCTTGAAATCTTGTACATATTTTTTACTTCTGTAACTAATTCAACTCGTAAATTTAAAACGTGACTTCATATACCATCTTTTTAATTTTTTTTTTGTTCTTGATAACGTGACATATTCTACTGAACAATGATCACGTATCAAATGCCAAGTCAACTTATAAAAATAATCCAACGTAAACAGTAAACTGCTACAAGCTGTACGCGATAATCCATTTGGTTCACTTAAATTCCATTGTTTCCATTCAAGATCCAGTGCCTAACTCTTCCTACCTTTTGGAGTCAAAGAAAAAATCTCTTTACTTTTTCTCTTCAATCTTTCTATATATGCAAGTTCATCAGATTTTGTGAATCCGATGAAAGTTGTATAACTAAGACAATAACTTTTTTAACCCAAATTATTGAATTCTTGCTTCGGAACTCCTGAAAAAAAAAATGAAGAATTATTCATATTTTGGCTTTCCGCTCGGATTTTTATATTGTAAAATTAGGGATAAAATGGATTCTTAAACCAAATCGAGTTCGCCCTAGCCTCTCTTTTCTCTCTGACACAACCACCGAGATCTGTTCCCCCGGCAGCATCGAGCCTAATCGGCGTCGCTGGGACTTGGTTTCTTCCTCTCCACGGCTTCCTCTCCCCCTGTAGTCTACTCGTCTCTAGTTTCAGATCTATCGGCGGCCTGTCGAGATTCCAGATCTCGTCTTCGCCTTTGCAACAGCTTCAACCACCTGCTCCGACTCCGTATCTGGGTACTCCTCTCGGTGAATCCATCACATCGAGTTCCCACCCCGTGTTCCTGCTCGAGAGATCCATCAGTGTTCCTATAAGCCCGGTCCTCGTCCATCTCACCACCCCATTAAGCCGTCAAATTTATCACCTTACCGCTCCTTGGATCCAAATCCTCTCACTAAGTTCTTTGCTTGGCTGCAGTTGGACGGAAGCTCTGTTTTGACGCCGGCACTGGTGAAACTTTTGACAAAGAAAACCTCCTCCTTGGTGACCTCTGCTTCTCTCTCGAGAACTCTTTGTACCAAGTTATTTCTCCACTCTTATTCTCAAACCCTGGAAGATAGTTTAGGGTGGATAAACTATAAGTCATCCTTGACCTGGAAAAGCCTTAGAATCGCTAGTTTTAATCTCTTAGCAAGCCCATATCGTGTAATGTCTTTGTATCCTGCTTGGTCAAGACGAGTTTCACTCGATAGCAGATCCCTAGATATCTCGATTGTGTTTGAATCTCCCTTGCGTCAAGACCAATTAAAGAGCTTGTTTTGGATTCTTGCAATGCTGTTCATTGATAATGTTTCTGACCTGCCAATCGGTTTATCCCTATTGCTTGCTCTCCCTGATCTCCTAGCATACATACTACCAATAGCTCCACTGTTTCATTGTCAACTTGTAACCAGGTCTAGTCTGAATTCCACTCTTCCCTTGTCTAGTCAATGGTTGGTTAGTTTAAGAATACCACTAGTCCGAAGACTGCTAGTGAACCTTAACCATCAACTGCTGCTAGTTTGGTCCAAGAGTCTTTTAAGAACCCTGTTACTTGAATCGCTTAAGGATGACCCCCTAGAAGGAGATAGTTTGTTGAAGATTGGCATTATGACCCGGCCTCTACGGAGTGGGAGTTACCTCTGCTTCATCAACCTCTCCATTTTCCATCGACTAATGATTATGAGATCCAATTAGTTTTGCATCAACTTTTTGAAGTTCCCTCAGCCAAGCCTGAAGAATAGCGGCATTATGACTCCTGCTCAAAGAGATAGTAGTTACCGCAATCTCCTCAAGCTACCCTCACCCACACGCAGAATCACATCCACCTTTGTGGTGGTCGATTTGCAGAGCAACACCAACCGTGCTCCTTTCCTTGGCAAAGCTCTTACGAGAGTCCTAACTTTGGTTGATTCCTTGCCACTTAGTCTTTGTTTCAAGACAATGGCCACCCTCACTTCCCTAGACCTGCTCTTGGAAGATGCATCAATATGCTTTGATCTCACAGGTTCCAGAATGCTGTCAAGTCTTTGGTTCATAGCTCTCAAGCCCCTAATATTTGTTGCCCCTATATATCTTTATTGCTTTGATGTATTTTTTTTCTGGGATGTCCCCTTTGTTGTCTCTTAAACTAGCATTGTCCTTTTGTATGTTACTCTTTCATTAATTAATGAACGATAACATCTGTTTGTCCAAAAAAAAAAAATGGATTCTTAAACCAACAAGTACAACTAAATAAGAGTATCGTCTAATTAATATATAGATAGCACTTAGATGCGGTCGATCCAAACTAAGTAAAATTCAATTTGGATACATATACAATTTGAAACTTTGTTTCTAGAGGGATATAACACGGAAATCATACTTCGAACTGAGTCTGGTGCATGCTATAGGATATTTCAGAGAGGAATCTCAAAGAATGCACATAACGAATGACATATATTATCTCTTTTTTTTATGTGTTTCTTATGTATTGATTCCATATAAAATAATAACAATTATTCAAACAAAGTAGTATTACAGATATCGAATTAAAAAACGACAGTGTTTTTAAGGACACTTTCGGCGACCACCATGGGTGGTGAGGCTACCATAGCACTTGCACTTGTCGTAGTTTCCGTATGTGCCCGGTGGCACGCAGTTGCACCTGGCACAACAAGTCCCGCACGCTCGGTGACAAAGTTTCAGCCTACTCGAGAGCCTGCACCGTTCTTGGCATCTGCTCTTGCAATCTACAAAATGCACACAATTTCCATCAAAAAATTTAATAAATACATGTATATATATGTGGTTTTTTCTGTATATATAATTTCAAGGTGAACATATATGATAAATGATATCATTGTACTTACCGATTTTAGCGGCGTTGTTATTCGACGTCTGCATGAATATTATGAAAATATTGTTAGAACGTTACACAAAAAGTAGCGAAAATATAATCAAACAAGAAATATATTTGGCTGTTACATCATACCACCATATCGACGCCATGAACTAAGTCGAGGAGCTATGAGAAGAGAAGCAAGCACGACTTTGAATATATCCATGATTCTCAACGAGAGAAACTAATTTTTTTTCTTTTTATTTTTCTTGTTGCTGCTGTGAATAAAAGAGAACTATAGGAGACCTCTATTTATAAGCTTGGTCTATAGGCTTCTATTTTACATTGGTCAGTGATATAAGACATAAAAAGAATAAGCACAATTCAAGAACTTTGGTCAACTTGATTTTTATCAAATTTTGTGTATTGGTGAACACATTAGATGTATGTAATCAATATTCTTTATCACTTGAAATCAAGACATTGAAGAGGGTTACATTCATTCCCTAAATTACATAATAGTATGGCTTTACAAGATCATCTAACAAATAATTTTTCAATATGCTTCCTTATATTGTTCAATTCAGATGTATCTAGATTTGTTTCAGTTTTCAATTTGATCTTTTAAACTAATTTGATAGTTGATATCTTTATTAAAAAAGAAGAAAATAATATTTTCATCTTCGTCTTTCTTCCGTAGTTACCCATGAAACCTTAACACAAGATGTAGCTCTATCCGGAACTAAAATTTAGCAACCATTTTAACATTAGCGACAATAAATCCATCTCAAACATTTCATAAATTCTAAATTCTAGGTCATCAATTTGTTGATCTAATTTAATGAAATCAACCCAACAAAAGTAGGGAAAGAAAAAAAACAATGAGGATATTGTTTTGTTCAAAACGTAAGGATGATTGATGATGATCATTATGCAGCAAACAAAACACAACAAATAACTCAAGAAGAATAGATGAGATCTGTTATTGTAACAATTATAACTGTAATACACATACCCAACAAACCTTCTAGTTTTAGTGTACAAAATCTAACAACTAAGATCTTAACACTAACCAAAACCAAAAGTATAATTCAAGAACTTCAAATATCCAAATCATCATCAGGGTCCTCATCAGAATCAGGATGCTCATCGTCTGAATCTCTGAAATATATGATCTCCCCACCTTTAGCCGATGAAACCACATCCGTCTGCAAGACCATTGAAGACAATGGTGGTGTCTCAATCTTGCCATCCACAAGAGATCTCCGACCATCATAGATATCTGTCGATATTCCATTATCTGAAGAACAGAACCGTATCAAATAATGTTTTATCCATGACAACAGACATTAATGAGCTTAAATTCTCTGGCTTTACTCTATGTACACTCACCTTGGTGCTCAAAAGGAAGCACAACTTTTCCTTTCTCCACTCGCTCTTTCTCAGAAATCTGTAGATTGAATTGAACCTGAACCAAAAGAAACAATAATATGAGGCATACAACTTAATAGCAAGCATCAAACAAGCCAACGAAATAAGAAAGCAGAACATAAAAACTTGCCTTAGGCAAAAGGCTTTTAGTGGTTGCGACTACAGTATCCGCGGATGAAATGGATGAAAAGTTTATTCCCGATTGATCAACATGATATTCTTCAGACTGTAGGTACAAAGAGTTACAAGAGTGTTAACTAGATGATACTCATAAGGGTACAGAGAAAAGAGCAAGAGAGAGAACTCACCATGACTCTGACGCGTCCCTTTCTAAGCTTAAACCGAACATGGAACCGACCTTTACCGAAATCCTGATGAACCAAAAACAGGTTTTCTAAAGCATTCCTTTGTCCATCTTCAGATGGACACAAAGGTTCTAAGTTGGCTTTCATTGTGGATACATATTCAAGCGCATTTATGACCTTCTCTTGGTGAAGGTCAGTGTTTAATGACCAAAAGACACTGGAAATTTGCACTGCACAGAAAAATTCAACCATTGCTATCAAACCTAACAATGAACAAAACTAATAAACTAGGTGTTCAGGTTCATGTCGCAAAGTACCGTGGCTTCGAAGATCTGTTAAAAGACCAGAGACCAATGGCATGGACGAACGTCTTAGCAACTCATTCACCTAATTCAAAAAGTTTAGATATGAAAATCACTTCTCTTTCCGACAATCAATGCCTAAAAACTCAAAAGCAAAAGTTTGCTTACGGAATCTATAGCAACACAGAAACGTGTCTTCCCATCTCCAACCAACTCTGCAGCAAAATTAATCACTTAATATCTCATATAGACCTTTAGATAAAAAATCCAAACTGAAAAAATGATGCAATGTAGTAAAAAGAAGTACCTCTTCCCGCTTCAATGATTGAAGTTAAAAGCCTTTTCAAGTCACTCACACACTTGTGTAGCTTAATCAAACTTGAACCTCCACTAACACCAGTTGAAGGCTGATCAATCCAGCCTAGTGGATCAGCGTAACAATCCAAAACACGAATCCTTCAAATCAACAACCAATTGGTATTAAATACAAAAGAAGAGCACCCTCATACTACTCCACAAGCTACAAAACCTAAAATCACCATTTAGAAGATGAAGTGACAATGATTCCTTTTTGCTTCAACAATTGCAAATAGAACGAAGGGCTCCGTGAGAATGTGATCAACACGAGGCCCCTGAATAAAAAAAAACCAATACTTTAGCAGTAATGAAGCAATTGGAGATAAAATAATAGTAGAATTAGGGTTTGGGAGTGTACTGCGACTTGGATTTTCCAGCCAAGATTGATGAAGATAGATTTGTGAGGAGATAGCCAGAGACATCGAGTCCGAAAGGGGAAGCTACGGTTTCTTCAATGGTGAGAGCTGGTGCGAGTTCGCCTTCTTCTCCACCGTCTCTTAGCTTTCTGAAAATCGATTCCGCCATTGTTGAGAGATTCTCCTAAAGCTCTCTCTCCGGTGAAAAAAGTGGAAGCTTTGTTGCAACTTCAAAAGAGCGGCGAGGAAACAAACATCGGAAAAGTTCAAGGTTTATTGGGCTTTGTGATGTAGCCCAATGGGCTTTATTCAAAGAAACACTTGAGGGGGAACAAACATCGTGTCGTTTTTAAAAACAGGTAAAAACGTCAACCATTTTTTATAGAAACGAAATCAAAGTAAAGGAGAGAAGGTTTTAGGCCGGAGTTAAGGAGTGATCTGGATCCGCCGGCGAAGGAAGCAGCATCGGCACACTCGTCTCATTTCTATTGGCCGGAAATAAGAAAAAAAGGTAACCATTCTGCTTTTGTATGAATCTCACAGTCTTCTTCTTCTTCTTCTCCTTTTCCGATTAAATTTCTTAGAAATGGAATCGAGCTTTCTCGTGTTTATTTATCATTTCTGGTGTTTTTCGTACTCTAGCACTCTGTGTTTGTGAAAATGGAGTTAATTAGAGTTTTGATGTTCGTTTATTTTGTATTTCACTGTTACCGTAATATTGCACGGAAGCTGTTCGACGTATTTCCTGTTTAGCTCATCGCTTGTTTCCATGTCTCTGATATGGTTTGCGATGAAACCATTGTTGGGCTATTTCAGTTTTTTTTTCATACTATTCCGTGTGATGATTCGAGTGGTAGAGAGACGAAATTTGCTGCCTTGATGTGTTCTGTGTACATGAGATTTTAACTAAGCAAACTTTTGTATTAATGGTTTGGTTTTTTATCTTGATGATTCTGATTCTGTAGGAAAAGGGGAAAATGGAAGCCAAGTTTTTTCGGTTCTTGAAGATAGTTGGAGTTGGATACAAAGCCAGAGCTGAGGAAACAGGACGTTTCTTATACCTCAAATTGGGTTACAGTCACGAAGTCGAACTTGCGGTTCCTCCAGCGGTTCGGGTCTTCTGTTTTAAGAACAATGTGGTTTGCTGCACCGGAATCGATAAGCAGAGAGTGCATCAGTTTGCTGCAACAGTAAGGAGTTGCAAACCCCCTGAACCTTATAAGGGCAAAGGCATCATGTACATTGACGAAGTTGTCAAGAAGAAGCAAGGAAAGAAGTCGAAATGATCTCTCTCTCTCTCTCTTTTTATATGCAGAGGCAACTTTCACCTTTTTGTGGTAGATTATGTGATTGGATTTGCTTATCAATAAGTTTTATTTGGATGTATGAAACATCATTTTGTTGTTAAGTCTCTTTCAATTAAACAAAATGAGAAGGGTTCGTCTTCCAAACTTAGATTGTATCTTTGTTGAATCATTGTTACAATAGGACTGAAAGAAAGCTTACATGCCAAAATGAAATCACTTGAACAGCATACTACAAATCGTCTAGTAGAGCATGCCATTGTGCAATGCACTAGGTGAAGAACAAAGAGATTAGTCAGTCAAGCATGTAAATCCTGGAGGCAATGTCTTGAACCAACCAATCGAAACCCTCCAACAAACCTTCACCCGTGTATGCGCTGCAACCCACGATTTTCCAGTGCCGGCTTTTATCCATGGACTCCAAGTTTAGCACCTTCACAAGCAAGAAGATGGAACTTAACCCATTAACCTTCACTAAAGTTGAGAAAGAACTCCTTTCTAGACAGAGAGACCAAACGATTCAACCATATAAACCCGACTTCCAAAAACTCGTTTCTATATATGGTCACAAAAGTTACAAAAAAACCTCACTTTGCCAATTTCATCAGGAGTAAGTGCACCTTGAATATCCTGCTTATTTGCTAGTATCAGCAAAGATGACCCAGCTAGCCTCTGCCATTTGAATATAGATCATCATCTTCTTCATCATAAAAAGCACCAAAAGCTTTAAACTACAAAAGCTTTTTAGAGACTATATATGAATGAATATACATACCTCTTCTTTCAAGAGATTGTCAAGTTCCATCTTACAATCATCTAACCTCCTAAGATCAGAACTATCAACCACCCAAACCAACCCATCAGTCTGCTCAAAGTAGTTCCTCCAATACGATCTTATAGTCTTTTGCCCACCAACATCCCATATATTAAGCGTATACCTACACAACCATCATTCACAAAATATTAAACATTTGCCTGTAAACTGTTCGATCATATTCCTGAACCAATAACACGAAACTACAAGAGCAGAGAGAAGTAGAGCTTTACTTACTTTTGGTAAACAATGGTTTTGATGTTGAATCCAAGAGTTGGACTAATCACACTTGTGTCTTCTCCGTTTATTTTCAGTACAATCGTCGTCTTCCCAGAGTTATCAAGTCCACTACCAAAACAAAATCCCAAAATCAGAACAACATCATATAAACGTATGATTAGATTCGGAGAAGGTGTAACGAGTTTTGGTATCTGAGACATACACCATGAGAATACGCATCTCCTTCTCTTTCTTCTTGATCTTCCGGATTATGCTTAACAGTCCCATTTCTCACCAAAAAAAGATTTTATAAGATTGAAAAATCAATACGAGATCAATGGTTTTTCTACTCAGTATCTGATTTCGGAGACGTTTTTACCGATTCCGCTGTGGTTTTCGTCACCGACGACGACGGAGATGGCTGCTCTGAATTAAGGATGCGATTTTCCAACGGAGAAGACAATCGACGGTAATGATGGGCCAAACATAACGGGCTTTTAGTAACAAAATAGTTAAGCCCAAAGGGTGTATTATTGATCTGTGTATTATTATTATATATAACAAGATCTTGACTCTTGCGACTATCCCTGCCACTTCGGTTTATTTGGTTCGGTTAGTTCGCCTTTCGGTTTATTTTTATTTTTAAAAAAGTTACCAAACTTAACCGAAATAAAATTCGGTTCGGTTAGTTCAGTTTTCGGTTTTTTCGGGTTTGAAGATTAAAACTGAAATAACCGATTTTTGTCTTTCTTTAAAAAAAATATAGAGTTGAATATATTAGACCAGATATAAATATTGGGCATTTTAGCAAAATTGTTGGACCAGTTAAAATTTAAAAACTGGGCTTGAATATATTAGACCCATTAACATTTTTTTTCTTTTTTTAAATGAGCGTTTTCTCCAACGAAGAGAAGAGTCTCTTCCGACGAGTCGACGAGTTGGAGACACACCGGCGGCAAAACTTTAAAGGCGAAGCTTGCAGATCCGATCGAATGACATAACGAAGAAAAAAAAAGATATTCGTAAGAAGAGGAAGAAGATATAGAACGAAGAGGAGGAAGAATAGAATAGATAGAAGAGATAAAACGAAGAAGAAGACAGATGAGGGAAAGAAAAAGAAGAAGACGAACAAGGGTAAGAAGTAAGAACTAAGAAGAAAGAGAAGTAGAAGAGATCTGTCATTGAAGAAGTCGGAATCGAACGGCTAATTAGGTTAGGTTAGATTAGAATTAGAAGAAGTTAGGGTTTTGTTTATACTTCGGTTAACCGATCGGTTCAGGCAAACCGAACCGAAATAACCGATAACCGAATACCCAAAATAATTAATACCGATCGTTTCAGCTCTTATAACCTAAACCAAACCGAACACCTAAAATCTCGGTTCGGTTCGGTTTGATTTTTTCGGTTCGGTTTTTTGTCCTAGGACTACTTGCGACAAAACATTGGAAGAACTAAACTGAAATTGTATTAAGTAATGTTTCGTTATATTATAATGAATAAAATCTAAAACGTTACATCAGTACTGAAAACCAGAACTAAACAAACTTGAATCTTAAGGAAACAAGAAAAAGAAAAACAGAGTTTGCAAAATTACAACCATTGAACCATTAATTAGATAAAGTTTGATTAGCTAATTTCAAACCAAATAAACATGAAAACTTTAGTGATGGGGCTGGGGTATGAAAGTGCTTAACCACTTTGAGAGGCGGTCCATAGCTGACAAATCCATCTTCTTGGAAAAATCGGTGAAAGTAACGGCTTTGGGTAATGGTCCTACCACAACTCGAAGCTTAAGCCCAGCCGCGCAGTGACCCGTCTCTGAGGTAATGAAATAGTGAACTCCTGGTTTGGTGAGCGTAACGAGATCATGGCTCGTCTTGTGCACGGCTATGCGAGAAGACGGGTTGCAGGTTATGAATTCAAGGTCACCGCTAATCTCTAAGATGTCGTTTACTTGGTTGTCGTATTCGAAAAGTAGACTATCTCCTACATGAAACAATTTGTTTTCACTCCACTTGTTAAAGTAGTCACTCTCTTCAGGAACGCTCCATGCTTTAGAGTCACCGACCCTGTAGATTTCCCCGGAAGGAAGAATCTTGCTCGGTGGTGGTGGAGGAATAGGACGTGACAGTTCATGAACAACAAGAACGTCGAGCCTCTGTCCAAGTGTGCATTGAGCTTGATTTGAGCTGATGAAGTAGTGATCTCCGGGTTCCGTGAAGGTTACCACATCATGTCCTGTCCTGTAGACAGCTTTAGGAGAAAAAGTATCGCAGAATTCTAATTCTAAATGAAGGAAGTGACTCAGGTTTTAGTCTTCAGAATGGCTAAGTGTGTAGAAGACTCTTGGTAGAAAAGAGGGTTTGATCTCTTAACCTAACAGGAGGATCACGTGAGAAGCACATGGGACGGTTGACAAGTTTATTCGGCGTTGACTCTCTTATAAGCTGATCTTTATCTCTTTCGAAAAGGAGAGAGAAGTTTGTTATGATCTTGAGGTAGTTAGATCGGGAGAGAGAGTGAGAAGAGAGAAGCTTGAGAGATCTTGTAATCGGATTGATTCAAAGGTTCTAGTGGATTCCGGAGTGATATCTCTGGCGAGACGTAGCGTTCCGATTTTGGCGTGAACTCGTAAAACTCGCTGTGTTTTTTACATTCTTTCATTTTCTCGTTTTATATTCATTTTGTTTCATGTTCTTTGACATTCGATTCAAAGGTGTTGTGAGTTATCTGAGGTAGATAACCTCACAAATTGGTATCAGATCTTACAGTTGGTTGAGCGGTGGTTTGAATCGGAGATGTTTGGGGTTCCAATTGCGGTTTTCGATGGCTCTGGTGACTTCTCTTTGTGGAAGACAAGGATTCAAGCTCATCTGAGTGTAATCGGGTTGAAGGATGTGTTGACGGAGAAGTCTCCGGATCCTGCACTCACGGAGGAAGAAGAACAAGATCCAGAGGAAAAGAAGAAACGCGAATCAGATGCGGCAGCAAGGTTAGAGGGATGCGATGAGGCGAAGAACGTAATCTTTCTTAATGTTGCGGACAAGGTGCTCAGGAAAATTGAGCTATGTGATGCGACGGCTGAGGCTTGGGCTACGTTGGACAAGATGTTCCAACCTACATCTCTTCCACATCGAGTCTATTCGCAGCTAAACTTTTACACATTCAAGATGCAAGACAGTAAGAAGATTGATGAGAATATAGATGATTTCTTAAAGATTGTGCTATAAGTGGATTGAGAAGAATAAGGGGAAGTCTACTGGATCTGATAAGGGAGAGGTTAGCTTGGCTAAAGCTGGATCAGATTCAGATCATGCGATGGTTTTAATGGCTGAGGAGACTACTTTGTGTGTATCAGGAAACTCAGATGAATGGGTTCTTGATACATGTTGCTCTTTTCACATTACTCCAAGGAGAGACTGGTTTCAAGACTTTAAGGAGTTAGATGCAGGTCTTGTGAAAATGGGAAACAACACTTATTCTCAGGTTAAGGGAATAGGTAATGTCAAGATAAGAAACTCTGATGGGACATAGGTTATCTTGACAGAGGTGAGGTACATGCCAACCATGTCGAGAAATCTAATCTCTTTGGGAACTCTTGATGATAGGGGATGCTGGTTCAAGTCATAGAATGGTGTTTTAAGAGTCTTGAAGGGTTGTTCAACAATTTTGAAAGGTCAGAGGAGAGAAACATTGTATATTCTTCAGGAAAAAGCAGAAACAGGTGAGTCTAATGTTTCAGAGAACTCCAAAGATGAGACTACTCTATGGCATAGTCGCTTAGGTCATATGAGTCAAAAGGGGATGGAGATCCTGGTTAAGAAAGGATGCTTGAACAAGGAAGTTATCAGTGAATTAAAGTTTTGCGAGGATTGTGTATTTGGTAAGAATCATCGGGTGAGCTTCGCATCAGTGCAGCATGTGACTAAAGAAAAGCTTGGTTATGTGCATTCAGACTTGTGGGGCTCTCCCCACAATCCACCATCACTAGGTAACTGTCAGTATTTCATCTCCTTTATAGATGACTATTCAAGGAAAGTCTGGATTTATTTTCTGAAGAAGAAGGATGAAGCGTTTGAGAAATTTGTTGAATGGAGGACAATGGTGGAGAACCAGTCTGAAAGGAAGGTAAAGAAACTGAGAACCAACAATGGTTTGGAGTATTGCAATCACCAGTTCGATAAATTTTGTAAAGATGCAGGGATCGTGAGGCATAAGACGTGTGCATACACCCCTCAACAGAATGGTGTCGCTGAACGATTGAACAGAACTATTATGGATAAGGTGCGAAGCATGTTGAGTGAGAGTGGTCTTGAGAAGAGGTTTTAGGCGGAGGCGGCTGCAACCGCGGTTTATTTGATTAACAGATCACCCTCCACGGCTATCGACTTTGCTTTGCTGGAGGAGAAGTGGACCAATGCGATACCGGATCTAAGTATGCTGAGAAGATTTCGCTGCTTAGTGTATGTACATGCTGATCAAGGTAATCTCAATCCAAGAGCTAAGAAAGGAGTTTTTATGAGCTATCCTGAAGGAGTTAAGGGCTATAAGGAGTGGCTTCTGGAGGATTGTAAATGTGTGATCAGTCGAAATGTGTTGTTCAAAGAAGATGTTATGTATAAAGATCTGAAGAATGGTACTACAATTGTTCCTTATGAGACAGTACTGGAATCTGATGAAGACAAGTCAGATGGAACTGATCAAGGTGGAGTAGAACGAGTGGCTTGTGTTCGAGGTGGAGCTCCTGTTGTTTCAGATCCGATAGTCGTTACTACGGGTCAAAGTAATGACCCAGAGAATCAATAGGATGGTCAGGAGGGATCAGATTCTGAAGAAGAAAGTGAAGACCTGAGTGATTACCAGTTAGTAAGAGACATAGGGAAGAGGGTAATCAAGTTTAACAAGAAGTACAATGAGTCTAACATGGTGGGATATGCTTATTACACATAAGATGGTGGTAAGGCAGAACCTAAGTCTTATCAAGAGGCGCTTATGGATCCTGATTGGGAGTTCTGGAACGAAGCTATGAAAGAGGAAATGAAGTCCATGAAGAAGAATCATACCTAGGATCTCAGAGACAAACTAGATAACAAAAAGGTAATAGGATGCAGTTGGGTTTTTACCAGAAAAGCAGGAATACTGGGTGTAGAAGCTCCTAGGTTTAAAGCTAGACTTGTAGCTAAGGGCTTCACACAGAGAGAAGGTATTGATTATACTGAGATTTTCTCACCAGTTGTCAAACATGTTTCCATCAGATATATTTTATCAATGGGTACACAGTTTGATATGGAGTTGCAACAAATGGATGTTAAGACAGCTTTTCTGCATGGATTTGTTGAGGAAGAAATTGTGATGGCTCAGCCTGAGGGGTTTGTTGATCAAGGCTGTCCAGAAAAGGTATGTTTTCTCAAAAGATCCCTTTATGGTCTTAAGCAATCACCTAGGCAGTGGAACCTTAGGTTTGATGAGTTCATGAGGAGTATAGGTTTTGTAAGAAGCGCCTATGATAGCTGTATATATTGGAAGATACTTGAGAATGATACTTGTATCTATTTGTTGCTATATGTCGATGAACTATTGATTGCTTCGGGTTATAAGGCTCAAGTGTGTGTGTTAAAGAAGTTGTTGAGTGAGGAGTTTGAAATGAAGGATTTAGGAGATGCTAAAAAGATCTTAGGAATGGAGATTACTAGAGATCGGTCTGCAGGAACTTTGACTTTGTCACAAGAAGAATATGTTAAGAAGGTGTTAAGGACCTTTAAAATGGATCAGTCAAAGGCAGTACCTACTCCAATGGGAGTGCATTTCCAGTTAAGAACAGCTACTGATGAGGAGTATAAAGATCAGTATGCTAGGATGAGGATTGTTCCTTATGCGAATACGGTTGGTAGTGTGATGTATTCGATGATAGGTACTCGACCTGATCTTGCTTATCCGGTGGGCGTTATAAGTCGGTACATGAGTCGACCTTTAAAGGACCACTGGCAAGCTGCAAAATGGGTTTTGAGGTATATGAGAGGAACAGAGAAGAAGAAACTCTGTTATCGCAAGAATGAAGACTTTATCTTGAGAGGATATTGTGATTCGGATTATGCTAATAATGGTGATAACATGAGGTCAACTTCAGGTTATGTTTTTACGGTTGGTGGTAACACGATCAGTTGGAAGTCAAGATTACAAAAGGTTGTTGCATCTCGACAACAGAAGCCGAGTATATGGCTTTTACAGAGGCTGTAAAAGAGGCTATTTGGCTAAAGGGTTTTGCAGAGGAGATTGGTTTTCCTCAAGGTGCTGTGGAGGTTCACTGTGATTCTCAAAGTGCTATTGCATTGGCTAAGAATTCGGTGCATCATGAGAGAACTAAATAAATTGATATCAGACTACACTTTATTAGAGATATCATTAGTGAAGGTATCGTGAAGCTTATGAAGATAGCAAGTGAGTGCAACCCAACGGATATCTTCACTAAGGTTTTACCAGTGGACAAGTTTGAGGGAGCATTGCAAATGCTCCGAGTTCATGACAATTAAGCGGTTAAGCTCAAGAACCAGAGTGGTGTAACTCTGAGAATTAAGAGTGGTAATACTCAAGTACTGGAGGTGGGATCCAAGGGACTAGAACAAAAAGCCAAGTGGAGCTAACCAGAGTCAAGGTGGAGAATTGAAGGAAGTGACTCAGGTTTTAGTCTTCAAAATTGGTTAAGTGTGTAGAAGACTCTTGGTAGAAAAGAGGGTTTGATCTCTTAAGCTAACAGGAGGAGCACGTGAGAAGCACGTGCGACGGTTGACAAGTTTATTCACCGTTGACTCTCTTATAAGCTGATCTTTATCTCTTTCGAAAAGGAGAGAGAAGTTTGTTACGATCTTGAGGTAGTTTGATCGGGAGAGAGAGTGAGAAGAGAAAAGCTTGAGAGAAACTCTTTTAACCTCTCTAATCTACATAAGTGATATGATTCTCCCAAGGAATCGGCACCTTCGAGTTGGTAGATAGAGACACCTTAATTCTAAAGACGATGAAGCCTCAAGAATAAGGATGGTGGAACGAATGGTCCCACAAGAGTTGCGGAAAGACTCTTGATATACCGGTTTGATCTTTCAGCCTCGCACCAAAAAGATCGGATCTCTCAGCTTCGCACTAAGGAGATCGGGGTTTTGACTATTGGAATCACACCAAATAGTCGATTTTGATTGTTGGAATCACACCAAGCAATCGGTTTTGTTCACAAAGAACAAAAGAGAATCACTCTCAAAAGAAAAGAAAAGGTTTTGATAAAAAGTTGGATTGATTATTTCTTTGCTCTTACATGAGTTTATATAGTAAAAGAAACTTGGTAACAAAACAAAGTATTAACTATTCTTGAAACTAAAAACAATAAAGATAGATAGTTGAATGAAGATTCAACTCTTGGTGCATGTATCTCTTCCTCCAAAGTGACTCTTGGTGCATGTATCTCTTATTTTCGTCACTCCCCTTTGACCATAAAATAAAGTGATTATTTTGGGTTTTTTTGGACTTGAATTAGGTTCAAAGTGGGCTGGACTTGATAGGTATCATCCCCAACAGAATTTCCCATGCTCTCTTTGGCCACAAGCTCTTGAATAAGCCCATTTAGTGCATTCCTTAGCTGCTTAGCTTTTGCTCTAGTCATTGGTCCTTCAGGTACAAGTAATGGTTCATCAGCTACAAGCTCCTTAGGGTCAAGCTCAACAACATATTCCTCAGGTTCAAGCTCAGCTACAAGCTGTTTCTCATTAGCTCCATCCATGATCACATCATCCCCTCCTCTTGAAAAGGATTTGTCCTCAAATCTGGATCATCTGCCACAAAAGGAACTAAATCAGAAACATTAAAGCTTGAACTCACATTGTACTTACCTTGAAGATCAAGTTGGTAAGCACTGTCATTAATATTTCTTGTGATCTCAAAGGGTCCATCGATTCTAGGCATCAGTTTTGACTTCCTTTCAGCTGGAAACCGCTTTTCTCAAGTGAACCCACACTTGGTCTCCAGGTTTGAATACCAGCTTGCGCCTTCCTTTGTTAGCTTGTTTTGCATACTGCTTTGTCTTCTCCTCAATGTTTATTCTAGCTTTCTCATGGATCTGTTTGACAAGGTCAGCTTTATTTTTCCCATCCAAGCTAGCTCTTTCACTCAAAGGTAGAGGGGTTAGATCCAATGGAGATAAAGGATTAAAGCCATAAACGATTTGAAACGGAGAAAACTTAGTTGAAGAATGAACAGATGATTGTATGCAAACTCAACATGTGGTTAACATTCATCCCAAGTTCTAATGTTCTTTTTGATCAAAGCTCGCAAGACAGTAGAAAAAGTTCTATTAACTACTTCATTTTGACCATCAGTTTGTGGATGACAAGTAGTAGAGAATAGCAACTTAGTTCCTAGTTTAAACCAAAGTGTTTTCCAGAAGTAACTCAAAAACTTTGTATCCCTATCAGAAACAGTTGACTTCGGAACTCTATGTAAACGAACAATTTCCTTGAAGAACAACTCAACAATATGCAAAGCATTATCAGTTTTGTGACAAGGTATGAAATACACGATTTTAGAAAATCGATCAATGATCACAAAAACTGAATCTTTACCAGTCCTAGTTATAGGCAAACCAAGCACAAAATCCATAGAAATATCATGCCAAGGCTGAGTAGGAATAGGATGTCGATCCTTTACCGTGATGTTGCTAATGGCTATACAATCAACACACATGCGCCAACTTCCATCCTTTTTGGGCACAAGTAGGACTGGGACCGCACATGGGCTCATGCTCTATCTGACATGTCCCTTCTCCATGAGCTCATTAACTTGTCTTTGCAGCTCCAATGTCTCCACAAGATTAGTACTATAAGCTGGTGGGTTTGGAAGTGATGCACCCGGAACAAAGTCTATTTGGTGTTTAATACCACGTATAGGTGGTAAGCCTTTCAGATTGTCCTCCGGGAATACGTCCTCAAAATCCTGCAAAAAAAGGTTATCTCACTCGGTAACACCGGTGCAAGGTCAGAGAAACTCATGAGAGTTTCTTTGTAAATAAACATAATCAAAGGTTGTTTTGAAAATAAAGTTCTCTTAATCTCTCCTTTTCTCACAAAGAAATTTGAATACCTCACGAGTTTGCTCTCATAGGCCTTTGACTTGGTTTTTCTCAAACTCTCGCTCTCTTTTTGGTGAATGGTGTTTGTGGGGTCTCTCATGGTGTTTATTTCTTTCCTTTGCTTGAGAATCAACAGATCTTGATAAACTTCATGAGGTGTCAACGAGATTAAGATGATCTTCTTGCCTTTGAACTCACGGTTGGTGAAACCATCGTGGCTTGTTCTCCGGTCAGATTGCCATGGTCTTCCCAAAAGAATATGACTTGCCTCCATAGGTAGAACATCGCACAAAACCTCATCCTCATATTTCCCAATGACAATAGGAACCTTTACTTGGATACTAACCTTCATCTCACCATCATCATTAAGCCATTGTAGCTTATATGGCTTTGGGTGCTTCTCCGTAGTCAGCCCAAGCTTCTTAACCATTATTTCACTCGCCACATTAGTACAATTCCCGCCTTCAATTATGAGACAGCATACCTTATCTCGGACATGTCACCTTGTATGAAATAGATTCTCCCTTTGCTCATGTTCCACAATCGCAGTTTGAACACTAAATGACCTCATTGCCACCAATATCTCGCCTTTTGCTGGATTTTCTTCAAGTTCTTCTAATGAATCAGAAACCACCTCTTCATTTTCTGATTCGATCTCTCCATTCTCCAAGAGAATCATGGTTCTTTTGTTGGAGCACTCATTTGCATAGTGTCCTCTCCCATGACACTTATAACATGTCACATCACGAGCTTGGGTTCTGGTAGCCTCAGCTTTGTCTTTGGTAACTTGATTGGCAACAAATGGCTTCGCTTCAACCTTTGGAAGAGCAACTGAATTTTCTTCCTTCTGGTAACTTGGTTTTGGGTTAGATGAACCAACACCATAAGTTATCCGCGTAGAACTTCTTTCTCTTGAGTTTCTTTTCTACCAAGATTGCTTTATGTAACATCTCTTCAATCTCCACATAATGCTCCATCTCAAGTCTATCCTGGACATCTCGGTTCAACCCACTCATAAATCTAGCCATAGTTGCTTCTCGGTCCTCAACCACATCAGCTCTTATGAAAAGAATCTCCATCTCATGATAGTAATCCTCCACACTTCGACTTCCCTGAGTTAGTCTCCTTAGCTTTTGATGCAGATCGCGATGGTAATGGCCACTAACGAATCTTCTCCTCATGATAGCTTCATCTCAGCCCAAGTCTCAATCGAATATTCACCATTACGTCTTCGTGAAGTCACCAACTGATCCCACCAGCTAAGCGCATACTCACTAAACTCAACAGCCGCCATTCGAACCTTATTGATCTCGGAATAGTGCTGAAAATTGAAAACTTTTTCTACCTTATTCTCCTAGTCCAAGTAGACATCTGGACCGTTCTTCCCAATGAATGGTGGAATTTTAAAATTCATTCCTCCAATGTCGTCATTGATTCTTTCTCTGCCTTCTCGCACACGTTTATGTCTTCTTTGGCCTCCTTGAGATGAGTTCCCACACGACTGTAGTATTCGTCAGCTCCTTCATATCTTGGCAGTCTTAACTGTTCGCCTACTCCCCTCGGTTGATTAGGCAAATTTTGTGGTTGCCTTTGTTGTGCTTCTGCTTGAACTTCGTCCAATCTTTCATAGACGACATTCATCTCAACCCTCAACAACCACTGCATTTCTCCCAACAACGCTTCCATTTGGATAGTTGGAATTCTCCCAGGTTGTTCTACTTCATGGTTGCTATTTTCTCCGTCAGCCATATTAAAGAAACCTGCAAAAATGAATAAACTCGTTAAAAGTAAAAAGTTCCTCACAAGTGTTTACTCTTAAGTGTTTCGCTCACAAGTGTTTACTCTCAACTCTTAAAGTGTGTTTCAGTGACTCTCAAAGGTTCTAATAGAACATAAACCAATAAAATAGAACAGTTTGATGAAAGTAGATGGAAAGATAGAAAGATGATAGATAGAAGATGAAAAGATAGAAAATGATTGAATGATAAAATACTAAACTCAAGGGTGTGCTCTGATACCACTTGATATGATTCTTGAAGGCTCTAATACCACTTGATATGATTCTCCCAAGAAATTGGCACCTTCGAGTTGGTAGATAGAGACACCTTAATTCTAAAGACGATGAAGCCTCAAGAATAAGGATGGTGGAACGAATGGTCGCACAAGAGTTGCAAAAAGACTCTTGATATAACGGTTTGATCTGTCAGCTTCGCACCAAAAAGATCGGATCTCTCAGCCTCACACCAAGGAGATCAGGATTTTGACTATAGGAATCACACCAAGTAGTCGATTTTGATTGTTGGAATCACACCAAGCAATCGGTTTTGTTCACAAAGAACTAAAGAGAATCTCTCTCAAAAAAAAAGAAAAGGTTTTGATAAAAAGTTGGATTGATTATTTCTTTGCTCTTACATGAGTTTATATAGTAAAAGAAACTTGGTAACAAAGCAAAGTATTAACTATTCTTAAAACTAAAAACAATAAAGATAGATAGTTGAATGAAGATTCAACTCTTGGTGCATGTATCTCTTCCTCCAAAGTGACTCTTGGTGCATGTATCTCTTATTTTCGTCACTCCCCTTTGACCATAAAATAAAGTGATTATTTTGGGTTTTTTTGGACTTGAATTAGGTTCAAAGTGGGCTGGACTTGATAGGTATCATCCCCAATAGAATTTTCCATGCTCTCTTTGGCCATAAGCTCTTGAATAAGCCCATTTAGTGCATTCCTTAGCTGCTTAGCTTTTGCTCTAGTCATTGGTCCTTCAGGTACAAGTAATGGTTCATCAGCTAAAAGCTCCTTAGGTTCAAGCTCAACAACATATTCCTCAGGTTCAAGCTCAGCTACAAGCTGTTCCTCATTAGCTCCATCCATGATCATATCAGTAAGCTTCTCCTTGGTCTTTTGTTCTACCTATAAGTCTTTTTCCCCTAAAAATCCAATTATAACTTTCCAAAAAGTTTTCTTCTCAAAGGGTTACTTTACCAATGGAAGAGCACATCTCTGCTCTACAAGCTCTGATCAGATCTCAGATGCGGTCCCGCTCGTGAACCCGATGCCAGAAGCTTCACAACAATCAAGATGCTCCTCAACTCATACATCCGAGAAAGACTTCATCGCTACACGAATTGGCTCTAGATCTGGACTAGCACCGACACCACCATTTTTTCCTTCCCACTGGGTTTCGTTGATGGCAGGAGCTTCTCTTGGACAATCAGGTGTGCCTTTTCCAGTGGGAACGCCGACGGCACACGGCGAGCTCAAAGACTGGTGGATGGTTCCCTTAGGTGCTTTACCGCCGCACGCCACTCCGATCTTGCAGAACGGTGGCAAACTTTTCTCCCATCATCCAACACCAGCAACCCTAGGGTTTGTTGGGATAGGCCTCGCTTATCTTTGTAGCCCATTAACGCCACGGTGGCCCATACCCAGAAATGATTTCTTAATTGCTCTGCTTAGCCTTACTCAGAATCGTGTTTGCTTGATAATGGCGAGAATGCTCTCCCATTCGGTCATAGGAACACTATCCTTAGAGAAGACTATCTTACTCCTTTCTCGAAACCATATGGATATGGCACTTTACTTGTGATCGAATGGAAATTTGATGTTGAATTTAGGTGGAGTTGTATCTTTCTCGAACATTATGTTCTGTGTTGCTTTTCAAGCCACTGTCCTACTCCCTGACCTTGAACCGAGTATGAACCCTCCCAGATCCGTTGATGATCAGTCTATATCAAGCTCAACCTCTTTAGCACCCATTACCTCTGCTTGGTCAAGTTAAGTAACCCTCAGTAACAGAACATTGGCGTCTCTAGAATGGCTTGTTAGATATTTGTGCTGAGGCCAGTATATTAGCGTTGGTTGGATGTTTGCAATGTTTAGCTATAAGTATGATCCTGACCTGACTGTGGATTTGAGCCCAATGTTTATGCCCATGCTCCCATTTCCCACCTATCGCCACTAGACTGTAAGCTTGGGTTTGTTGATAACTCTCAAAGCCGAACTGACTACAAGCTTTGTATGGATTTCCTTAACCTCCATGGCTTTGAGCTTCATGTGAGAGACGACCCACCTGCTTTGTTACGGTTTGATCCCATTTTCTGTGAACCCTGGTTGTAGCTTCAGCTAGACTCATGAGGTCTGTTTCTAAAAGATTGAAAGACTTTGCTCTTATGCTTCTGATCCCCTTCCTGTTGGCGAGAAGCCCTCCACTTGTTCCCTCCATGGAAAACTCTTTTACAAGCTCGAATGCGTTATTCGCTAGAGCCGTTCATGATCACATGTTGGTCAAGGATCTCGTGAAGCTTGGTTTCAAAGACGAATCCGCATTGGTTCCACTAGACTTCTCAAATATTGTAAAACTTGTTCAAGTTGAAAATCCCTTTGTTAAGCTCATAGAGCTCTTATCCTTTTTTTTTTTTTTTTTTGACAATCAGGAGCTCTTATCCTTTTGTTGCTTTGTTTATGTTAACCCTTGTTGTAAGAACTCACCTCTTTTTGAGGTTTCAGCTTAAATAAAAGCTTATTTGGTTGAAAAAAAAAAGGAGAGAATGAAAATGGAAAATGGTAATTAGGATTTACTAGGGAGCGATTTTAGGAAATTTTGTTAAATATGAGAAATATTTATATCTAATTTTCTTAATAAACAATAAATGTCAGTGATATGGGGTTGTAAATAGTTTAGAACTCCTAGGTTTTTCTACAAAATGTACTCGCAAAATGTATATATAGATTTTTCACCATGTTATAAATATGTGTTAGATTGATGATATAAAAAAAAAGATCTTTAAACCTCATTGTTTATATAGGCTCATATCATATAAAATCATCTCCAATAGTTGTCTTTAGTTTTTGCTCTAAAAGCCGAGTTTTCTAAAAGTAGAATATAAGTTTGATCCAATAGTTGGCTTTATATCTTATTTAAAAAGAAATTATTCAAATATATTTCATTTTTATTTTAATTTCCATCACAGTCCTTTAATTTTTAGATTTGCAAATTCTGTCCACTTAGTTTATTTTAAACATATACCTAATAAAATTATAATATTATAAAAATAAAATTTCACTACAAAAGATACAATGGCAAGTAAATAATTAGTTTATGCTGTTTTAGCTTTTTTTCAATGGGAAATTTAATTGAATTTTTATATATATTATTTAGTAGTTGGTTGGTGCTAATAAGTAATAAAAGAGGCCAAGAATTGTAACAATCTCTAAAGGGTAAATAAGAAAGACCCAAGAATTGTTCCTCTAAGATTAGTAATATCTAAATGGTGATTAAGAGAGGCAATGTTGTAACGTACTGACCGCCACCTTTCAGTAGGCCCCATGTTCACTATCAGTCGATGGGCCCACCTTTTTAATGGGCCCCATGTCTTTTCACTAGGTCTGTGAGTACATCCATGTTTGACGTTCGGTTTGCTACGTCCGAGAGGCTTTAAAAACTTGTTATCATCCCTTCAAATTATTGAATAAGCCTCACGTCCTCTCACTAGGCCCGTGAGCTCATCCATATCTGACGGTCGGTTTGCTACGTCCGGAAGGCCTTAAAGACTTGATATCATCCATACAAATCACCACAAGATCTTTCCTTGTGTTTTGTCCTCACTCGCACAGTTCCGACAGTCACTTTCCAGAATGTCACCCATCCTGAGACTACTCCAGCTCAAGCACGCTTAATTATGGAGTTCTCTCAAGATCCTTGACCGAAAAGATAAGTGCACTTTGGTGACATAGGTGGCCAAATCAATTCTTTCAAACTTCTCCGCAAGTCTCTGAAACCGGAGTGTCACAAATGTACAAATCTATTTGTCATGCGACATTTTATCCAAATTTCTTTTGAGAATTTAGGCAAATTCTTATCCTTGCAACATTTAAAGTTTATCATTGTTTAGCTTGTGTTTGTGTACCATGTACGATACCATTAGCCGTTTATTTTCCACCATGACATTAAATATGTGATAGATTGACAATTCTTGATTTGTCTCACACATCTAGGGAGCAGTGGCAATGAACATCTTTAAATCTAGGTATACTACTGACCCATGTTTTAGAAATTGCTAGGCGCTAGTCGGATGGTTGGGGTGGGTCTAGCGGCTAGCAAAAAAATTGGAGATTAAATGGGGATTAGTCGGGAACTAGTTTTAGCGTTATTTTATTAAATTAATAATAAAATAAAAATATAGTATTAAATATATGTATAATTCTGTCTATGTTAAAAAAAATATCAAAAAAATATAAAACTATAGTACTGTCTTTACAATTATGTTAAACACATAAAAACGTAACTTTAAAAAAAAAAATTCTGATTTTTATTAAAGTTTGTAAATTAGTTATTATAAAACATCATAAAATTTTAGTTTAAATGTCTAAATAAAAAAATATATATTTGATTTATATTAGGCTCCAAAAACAATCAGTATACAGAAAATTAAGTGACAAGTAATCGGATTAGACGAGTTATAATCAAATTAAACAAGCATAATCTAATAATTGTGCTAGGCGGGGATTGATCATTAATCGAGGTAGAGAGGGTGTGTCTAACGATTTTACAGAGCGTAACCGGGACTAGGCGGGGATTTTTTAAACAGGGCTACTGACCGACACTCTTTGATCGATGTTGTCTGCGGCAGTTGACAAGTTCACAAGTTTCATGTGGTTTTTTATATTACTTTTAAAAATCTAACTAGGTAACAACCTCCATTATGTGCTGAATAAATCGATTCAAATAAAAATTTTATGAATAAAATTATTTTCTGACTCATCCAAGATTTGTAATCAACATAAACAGTTTAATACTTTTAATTTATTTAATTCGAATTTTAAAATTATTTTTGTGGTTTCAATGGATTCCTAAATACTTATCGTGTTAAAAAGTAATATTTTAAATTTAAACTTATATGTGTTAATAAAAATACAATATAAATTGTGAATAATTAGAAATGGGATTTATAAGTATTTAACAATACTTAACTAATAGTTGGTATTTTACTATTAATAATTAACAATTATGTAATAAATTTTTCGGACTTTATTTTTAAAAAATAGGAGAAATAATTAATTTTTTAAAAAAGAAATCAATTTGTTGTTTTTTAAAATAAGTATATTACACATTCAAATTAAATGGTGATCGCTCAAGTATCTACCCGATACACTTAACTGTGAGGCAGTATATGCAGGGTCGAATCCACAAGAACCAATGGTACACTAAAGATTTGCAAAAGTCGTAAATAGCTAAAACAGAAAAATCTTTGTTGGTTTTCAAGTTTATAAATAAAAATGCAAAGAAATAAATGGTTTAACTTATGGGATTAAAACATTGGACTATAGGGCATTTCAGAGATTAACGATTAATGGGAAATGAAACAAAGAATTTGATAGTTAACAACCATTCTAGAACATGAACACAAGATTTGACTAAACCTCTTTCAAGGTATTATTTACTAAACTTGACTATTCAATTACTAAACTTTCATTTGTAATCTCCTAATCAAATTTACATTATCAAACAAGTTCACTAAGTTCACAATATCCCTTAACATCAAATTTTGCAGGCTAGAGAAATATTGGTCAATTCATATTGGTTCAGGCATTCTATCGAACACTTTTGATGCATAGAAAAACCTACAATCTAGAACAAGCTGATCAGTCCTATTCTAGCATTAAGAACATATGAATCAAAGAACCACAAAGAAAATAGAATTTCCAAGAAACAATTAAACCATTAAATCATTTGATCCCCTACTTAGAACCCTAAAACCCAATTAGGTGACTACTCACACATATTGAAAGCAATAACAAAAAGATGAAGAAGACATAATTGAACTGATTAAATAAAATGAGAAAAGAGTTTAGAAATCTTCTCCAAATTGTTAAAGATGATGAATCTCTAATCTCCAGAAATGGCTTACAAAAGTCTCAAGGTACAGAAAAACTCAGAAAATAGCATGTGTTGCTAATTAGGTCATTGGGGGTATTTATACTCTTATTAAAATAAAATAAATAAAATAAAAGTGAAAATAGAAAAATTTAGGAAAAAGAAATAAGTGTCTAGAACAGAGGCAGAGAGACAGCAGACTTCACTAGACTTCTCCAGACTTCAACAGACTTGTCTACAAATTTCACCAGACTTCTTCAGAATTCTTTAGACTTCAGCAGACTTGTCCATAAACTTCAGCAGACTTGTCCATAAACTTCAGCAGACTTGTCCATAAATTTCACCAGACTCCTCCAGACTTCTTGAGACTTATCTCCAGACTTGTCGACAGACTTCACCAGACTTGTCTTTAGACTTCACCAAATCTCTCCAAACTTCTACCGACGTCACCAGACTTCTCTAGACTTGTCCAGACTTCATGATTCAGTTCAACTTGAAGATGTCCAAAAAGTCGCTTCCTGCTTCTTTATTCCGTTTAAGTTTGAATCCAACCAAAATACTTCAAATCTAGCACATCGTCTCCACACCTAATCATAACTCAAGAAAATACCAAAAAGACATAAAAGACGGACAAAGATGAGACAAATGACTCAAAACTAATATTAAATGAAGGACAAAAGACACCAAAAACACAATACATCAAATGGCTACAATTTTGATTTAAAAAATATATTTTCAGTATTGAAATGTAATTATACAAGTACTACTATTTTTACTAATTTAATTAGACATTAGATTTTATAATACTAATTTTAAAATATTTATAAAAGTAGATATTAAGAAATAGCAAATAGCTATTCCATTTCAGTACCTGAATCTCGGAGTAATTGATAGCATTGCGCGCTCTTTAGGTGATCTCATGGAGATTGAATTCGATGAAGCCACGGTCTCAAGGTGAAACTACCCTTCCCTTTTTTTTTTTTAATAATAATAATTATCTAGTGTTCTCATACCCACTAACAACCTAGCAACAACCAACAAGCAGATAACCAAACAATTCCATTAAACCAATAAAGATTCCAACAAGTCAATAACCAAATTCCAACATCCTACAATGTTCCATCAACTCAATTCTAGCAACCTAACAATAGCTAGACCACAATCAATCAAGTCTCTAGAACATCCTCCTCCTCATCGCCTTGATTCCACGATTACACTTTGCCTTTACCTGCACACCACAAACAACAATTGAGATGCGTAAGTATTATCATAAATACTTAGTGAGGCAATCCTCCCATCTACTGAGCTATACACACAAGCATTTGAGAATCCAATGTCAAACAATCATCAAACAAATACAATCAAACCAGGAAGCAAGCAATCATCAACCAACGAAGGTTGGTGTCGACCGACACCATACAAGTGTCGATCGACACTGACAACCTGGTGTCACCCGACACCTTCCTGGTGTCACCCGACACCTTCCTGGTGTCAACTGACACCTGTTAGACACCTCCCGAAAACCCTAATCGTGTCGACCGACACCTCCACATGGTGTCAATCGACACTCCATAGAATTTTCGAGCCGTCCTCGCTTTGGTGTCGATCGCCACTGATGTCGAACATCGTCTTCCTCGACGCTCCATTGCAGATCTCCGCCTCCAAACGATTCCCAAGCGTCCCAAACTCTTCCACACACAACATAAGGCCATAGAAACCCCAAATCGACCACAAGCAAGCAAGGAATCAATCAAACAACTTAAAGAACACAAAAACATAGAATTCTCAAGCTTAGATAAGCCATGGGCATGCACTCACCTCTTTTGCAGGAAGATTGGATTGAGAAACGGTGGAAACAACACCTCAAGAAGCTTCTCCTTCGTTCCCAGCAACAACTCTCCCTTCCTCAGCCACAGATCTCACCAAAACAGACAAGAACAATCCCAAAAACCTCTCAACCCACAAACTCTCTCGTTTCTCTCTTTTCTTCTACAAACGGCGACAAAAAACGTAAAAACCCTCGACTTGGGTCGCTTATCCACTTATATACTCGGTTTAGTCAAACTAATTAAACCAAATCAACCCAAAATCGTGAAATAAAATCAATCTGGTCGAACCAGAAAAGTTGGTGTCAAACGACACACCCCCTGGTGTCGATCGACACCCATCCCCAAATCTTACTATTTGGTCCGCAGATGTTACACAAGGGTTCAATTTGTTCGTGTTCAGGTGAATTGGAATGTTGACCACCCTCTCCAGTTTCAGTGCAATTACCAATTCTCTCCTGGAGTAAATACTGTCTTATGTTTCTTCTATGAACGCCTACATGGTTTCTGTGAAGTTTGTGGCATGTTAACTCATGATTCTGGCCGTTGTCTACTTCAAAATGGTGGGGATGGGCCTGATGATGATCCTGAGTACATAGAAAATCAAGGGGTTCACATCCAAGAGACTGATGATGATGGACAACCAATTCTAGAGGCAGATAATGGAGTGAACAATGGCAATCAAGAAGCAGTTGACTTGGATGTTCCAATTCCTGATGCACCTCAACACTTTGAAGCAGTCGATGATGATTTTGAACTTTCTGACATTGATCCAAATCACAACTGCCTGGGCACTCATGATGATCCTCCAGATCCTAGTACACACTTCAGTATGTCCAACGATGCAGGAGGTATTTCCGATCGGATTAACCCTTTTACCATGTTGATAATAATTCAGGGTTATTCTCCCGGAGGTCCCTGGACCTCATACGATCTAACGATATTTATCCCAATCCTGAGACAATGGCGAACGTTGATGCTGGGCAAGTGAACAACATTACAATGGACAAAGGGAAGCACAAGCGAGAAGATTCTATCAACCAGACTGATGTCAGTTGGACGACCAAAATGAAGTTTGATAACTATGATAAAGGCAGTGGCTCATGTTCCACAAAAGACTTGAATGGAGGCACGGTGGGCCCTAATCCACCACAACCACCATGAAGACAGTCTGCTGGAACTGTCAGGGATTAGGCAATGTCCCTACAGTTCGATGCCTTAAGGAGATATCAAGAAAAGATCTCCTGGACATCATTTGCCTGTCAGAAATAAAACAACCGGATGAAGTAGTTTTTGAGAAAGTACATGAGTTGAAATCCGTTGGAGATAGGTTCTCATGGGCAGGTCAAAGAGGAACTCACTATGTTACTTGTTGTTTAGACCGCACTATGGCAACTCCAGCTTGGCACAGACAGTTTCCGGTATCAGAAACAGATTTTTTATAGTTTGAAGAGTCAGATCATCGGCTACTAGTTACACACATTGCAGACTCCATAGAAACATGAAAAGGGTTTTTCTCATATGACTCACGGATCTATAACAAAGAAGGTTTCAGAGAGTCAGCATTAAGAGGATGGAGGAGAATGAGTGGATCAACACAAAGCACTCTATTACAGAATAAAACTCATTGTCGTCAGGAAATTTCCAAGTGGAAACGTCGAAATCGAGTGGTTAGTCAGGAAAAGATCAGCATTCTTAAACATGATTTGGATAAAGCAATTGCAACAGGTTCTCCATTATCAGAAAGAAGTCGTTGACGCAGTGAGCTTAACAAAGCTTATGTGGAAGAGGAATTTCATTGGAAAACAAAGAGTAGAAACACTTGGCTTCATGTTGGAGACCGAAATACATCTTATTTCCATCGAACTGCAAATATCAGAAAAGTTAAGAATAGAATCAATGCTATTCAAGATCAGAATGGAGAAGTTCAAAGACATGAAAATCATATTGCTAATGCGGCCATTCATTACTTTCATGATGTTTACACTTCTCAAGCCACTTCACAAGAAGATCTTCAAGATTTACTGCAGCATGTCCAAAGCAGTGTGACCACTGAGATAAACAGTGATATTACAAGAGAAATATTAGAGGAGGAAATCAGAAATGCTATCTTTAGCATAGGTCCTCATCGTGCCCCAGACCCATACTGCTTTTCAGGTATTTTCTACCATCAATTTTGGGACGAAATCAAGGCGGATGTCATCCATGAAATCAAAAGCTTCTTTCATGACGAAAACATAAGCAGTTTACACAACCATACTAACATTTGTCTACTACCAAAGAAACAGAGCAGTACCTCCGTGACTGATTATCGCCCAATCGCTTTATGCAATGTAAACTATAAGATTATATCAAAAATACTGGTGAACAGGATGAAGCCACACCTCGGTGGAATGATTTCTGAGAATCAAGCTGCATTTATCTCGGGATGGCTGATCACTGATAATATTATCATAGCTCATGAGGTTCACCATGCCTTAAAGGTGCGAAAGCGACAATCACAATCTTACATGGCGGTTAAAACATATATTACTAAAGCTTATGATTGACTTGAGTGGAATTTCCTTGAAGAGACAATGAGACTTATGGGTTTTGCTGAGAAATGGATAAGATGGATTATGGCTTGTGTTTCTACAGTTAAATATTCAGTCCTCATCAATGGAACTCCTCATGGAATGATACAGCCCGAAAGAGGAATCAGGCAAGGAGATCCATTGTCACCGTACTTGTTCATTTTGTGTGCTGAAGTTCTCTCACAACTTGTTGATCAGGCTGTTAAGACAAAGAACCTTCAAGGAATAAAAACAAGCTTAGGAGGACCCTCAGTAAAACATCTTCTCTTTGCTGATGACTCACTATTCTTCACGTTGGCTAATGTGAGATCTTGCAATGTTTTAAAGAATATTTTCTCAACATATGAGAAGGCCTCTGGACAGGCTATAAATCTCAGTAAATCATCGATCACCTTTGGAAGTCGGCTAAACCATGAAGTAAAAAGAAGAATCAGAAACAAGATGGGAATCTACAATGATGGAGGAGGTAAATACTTGGGGTTGCCAGAGAAATTTACTAAGAAGAAAACAGAAATATTTCAGTTTATACTGGAAAAAGTCAATGATAGGACTCAAGGATGGAACAAGCGATATCTCTCACCAAGCCGGAAAAGAGGTACTTATGAAATCTATTGCTCTTGCTATGCCAGTTTTCTCTATGAATATATTAAGATTACCAAAAGAGATCTGTGAAGAAATAAATGGGATTCTGGCAAAATATTGGTGGGGAACAACTTATCAGAAAAAGGGTATGCATTGGTTTGCTTGGAATAGAATGAACTTACCTAAGAAAGAAGGCGGAATGGGATTTAGGGATCTGGAAAAATTCAATACAGCACTTCTTAGTAAGCAAGCTTGGTGAATCCTTCAGCATCCAGATTGTTTAATGGCAAGAATGTCGAAATCAAGATACTTTGGGGACACAAATATTCTGAATGCTACTGACAAGGCAAAATCTTCTTATATTTGGAAAGCTATCATCCATGGTAGAGACCTCCTCGATAAAGGACTTTGATTTGTGATTGGAGATGGCTCATCGACAAATATTTGGCTGGATCCTTGGTTACCGCTGCATCCTCCACGAGCTCTACACTCAAAACATGTTATCAGGGAGAATATGCAAGTTGATAAGCTATTAAATGAAGACATAACATGTTGGAATGAAGAAGTCATACGAGAATTAATTCACGAAGATGATGTCCGTACAATCCTGAATATAAAGATCAGTCACGGAGCAGAGAGAGACATTCTGGGCAGGCATTATACAAAGAATGGCACTCATACAGTAAAATCGGCATATTGGCTAACTACTCATCAAAATTATCAGGATATTCGACCCCCTCCTGGCAATGTCGAGTTGAAAACAACAATTTGAAAACTGCATATTGCTCCAAAACTCAAACATTTTCTCTGGAGATATTATCTGGGGCGCAGCCTACGAGAGCTACCATGAAAGCAAGACACATAAATCAATACTCTCTTTGTCGGCGTTGTTGCAGTGAGGATGAATCAACAAATCATCTATTCTTTACCTGTGATTATGCTCAAGCTGTTTGGCAAGGATCAGGTATATTAAATAACAGGATTCTAGATCTAACTATCTCTCTAGAAGGAAAAATACAGGAAATATTGGCAATGAACACAAGGCATAATGTAGAAGATATCTACAAACAGCTACCAGTTTGGATCTTATGGAGAATATTGAAATGTCGAAATATGCTAATATATCAGCAAAGGAACATCTCATGGAGGTTATGTATGCGGCTAGCTAAAGAGGATGCAAAAGAATGGCTAGATGCCATGATGGTCGCCGATCAGTTACAACGTGTACAAAGACAGACCTCTACGCAAACAAACTCACAGATGCATTGGTCTAGACCTGAGAATGGTTGGATAAAGTGTAATTATGATGGTTCCTACCAAAATCCTACTACAAAATCAAAGGCCGGGTGGATTTTTAGAGATGCCAATGGATCATACATAGGATCGGGTCAAGAGAAAGGTCAATGTACAAATAATCCTCTAGAGTGTGAACTCCAAGCTGTCATATTTGCTCTACAACATGCCTGCCATCAAGGATTCACTAAACTACATTTAGAAGGAGACAATCTTGAGGTGATCTCACTGCTTCAAGGAAAGACTATCAACTTCGGGGTTATCAATTGGATTAGAGATATAAGAAAATGGATACAGAGAATGGAGACAATGAAATTCAGCTGGGTTTCAAGGGATGGAAACAAGTGTGCCGATACACTGGCCAAATCTCCTATTAGTGATAATAACTCAATTGTTTATCATTCAAATATTTCCAGTTGCTTGTATCCATCATTACAATATGATAACACTTATGTTATAATAAATTTTTATGAGTTAAAAAAAAAATTGCAAATAGCTTTAATTTATTTTTTTGAATTTTGAATGAATTCTATAATACCATGGATGTAATTTGTATTAACTAATGAGAGTTATTTGTTAAAATATGTCTCGAGCTCTCTAGGGACGACACATCAATATTTTTTTCAAAAATGTTTCTTTATTAATATATTGGAGATAATTATATAAAATTAATGTATGTATTATATAAGACATACATTATATAATTATTCTATTAATATAAATAAAAGATTAAGAAATATGGAAATAAATTCATATTTAATACTATATAATTGTTCTCTAGATGTGGAGTTCGGTAGGCTTTTGATGTATGGGGGCCGAGCGATGGAGTCTGAGGAGGCTTAAGTCAGGAGGTTCATAAAGGCCCTTCGGGATGACTTGAGGGTTCACAGCAGACGACGAAGCTATGCTACAAAGGCGGAGCTGGTTGAGACCGCAGTGGAGATCAAGGAGGATATCTGGGCACATGCAGTGACGGTTAGTCCAGCGGTCTAGCCGAGGAAGGCTCAGCATCCTGGAGGTTTTGGAAAGGGCAGCAAGTCTGCGCAGGGAACCAAGAAAAAGTGGGAGGCTACGCAGAGGCCGAGTGGTGTGTGGTGCTATGGATGCGGTAGCATAGACCACAAGGTGGCTAGCTGTCCCAATAGGAGTACTACGTCGGCAGCCCATCAGCGGTTCATGTATTCTATCACTATAGGGAGCCTGGGCACATCAATCCCAAGTGTCCCAAGTTGCAGCAAATGGCGGTGGCAGCGGTGCAACATGGAGTGTAGCCGAAAGTGCAGCAGGTGTCACAGATTGAGCAAGCACCATGGTTGTACACGACTGTGGAGAATGGAAGAACCATTGTCGGGGCGATCACAGCTATAATTTCTGAGACTCAAACTTGGTGAATTTTAGTAGTTCAGATTTTATTAGTCTGTGAAAAGTGTTAGGGTTCTTAGCACATGAGGTTTGTGTAGGGATCTTATTGGTAGGCGGGTTTAGGTCCCACGTCATGTTTGATTATGGAGCAACCCATTGCTTCATTACCCTGGAGTGCACAGAGGGATCCAATATCAGAGGAAATTCTTAACAGCGAGCGAGAATATTCATAAGTTACGTGAGGCAAGTTTCTCAGAGTGCTTGGGCGGGCGGTTTAGCCAATATTGCCTATTTAGGCAATCCTTCGGAATGTGTGGTCTTCGTGAAGGTCCTTCAAGATGAGTGGTGTTCGTGATGGTCCTTCGAGATGTGTAGCCTTGGTGGCAGTTCTTGTTAGAACAATTTTTTGGCCTTGGTGGCAGTCTTATTTAGGACATTTGTTTGGCCTTGGTGGCGGTCTGTTTAAACATTGTCGGCCTTTGTGGCGGTCCTGTTTAGAAAATTTGTTGGCCTTCGTGGCAGCCCTTGGGGCATGTTGATAATCCTTGTGTAGTCATGTGGTATTCCAGTGAGGTAATATGTGGTTGGTACGACATTGTGATGTTTTACGTGATCCACGGGAGGGAGACCTGGTTAGGAGATAAGACTCCGACGTGTTCACAATTGTTTTCTCTAAGGACAATTGGTCCTGAACGACTTTTGGAGAACTTTAGTTCTCCTAGTACCGTCACATTTTGAGACTTTGTGGCTTGAGAGTGTGACCGGTATATCGAATTCGGATGGTGATCCAGAGACACACTGTAGAGTGGCAACCCTGAGAGACGAATATTTGACTTCCCTTATACATTATTGATATGCTCAAATTAAACCCTAGAGCTACTCTCTCCTTCGTTTGAGAGTTTAACAATAGGACCAATCTTGTTGCTCCTTGTGTGAGGTCTAGGAGGCATGCACCTGAAACACCAAAGAGAAGAAAAACAAGAATGTGTAAGTAGAAAATAAAAGGAAAAAATTAGAAGAAATTAAAAACTCAAATCTAATGGTAGATCAAAGAGTCCCCGGCAACGGCGCCAAAATTTGATATGCTCAAATTAAATCCTAGAGCTACTCTCTCCTTCGTTTGAGAGTTTAACAATAGGACCAATCTTGTTGCTCCTTGTGTGAGGTCTAGGAGGCATGCACCTGAAACACCAAAGAGAAGAAAAACAAGAATGTGTAAGTAGAAAATAAAAGGAAAAAATTAGAAGAAATTAAAAACTCAAATCTAATGGTAGATCAAAGAGTCCCCGGCAACGGCGCCAAAATTTGATATGCTCAAATTAAATCCTAGAGCTACTCTCTCAAATTAAGAGATCACTGTGGTACTTAGGGGTCGAATTCCACAAGGACTCAATACTACACAATAAATTAAAGAGTTTATTGATTACGCTAAACAACTTGATTTAAATTAAGAAAAGCAATGCAAAATATTAAATAAAAGTTGTGTAAATTCAGATGATCAAAAAGCTAGGCCTAGGGAATTTCTCAGGAAATTATGAAATATCAAATCAATAAATTAATTAGGATTCAAGCAATTAAAATCAGATCCAGAACTCTAAACACTTTCGTAAAATAAATCAGTTCTCACTGCAAATATTATCTAAATTTAAAACCAGAAAATCCATATCTCTTTGTAAAATTCTAGGTTAAAAATCAGCTTTGAAAACAGGTTTAGATTGTTCACAAAATTACTAAATCAAATCTCTTTGCAAGAAGTAATTTTGCTCATAAAAATGTTTTATCAGAAAAATCAACTATATTCTCATATCAATTTATTTTCCTAAGTTATTAATTCTAGGTGATCAATCAAGAATTAATATGAAGAACAACCTATGATGAAGATCTAGAAAGATAATGAATCTTAAATAAACAGATCTAGTAAATCATAAAATTCCTGTGAAAAACCGTGAACCTAACAAGCAAACTACTCATACATATTCAATGAAACACAAATCATCATTCTGAATAATAAGCAATTGAAATTAAAAGAGTAAAAAGGGAGTTAATGAATTCTTCTCTCAAAGGAGTTCAGATCTCTCTCTCCCAAAAGCTCTCAAAATCTCACAGGGTTGCAGAAAATAAAACTTGCTAGAATAAGACTTAAGGGTTTCTAAAACCTAAAATATTATATATATGTCCTAAAATACGTCAGGGACTTTTATTGTAATTATGGAAGACTTCGGGCAAAATTTGTAAAACTTCCAATTATGAAGACTTGAGTTGGATTGTCTTGGTGTCGACTGATGCTCATTTGGTGTCGATCGACGTTGGTCACATGATCAGACTCCAAATTGATTTCTTCCGGTTAAATGCTCCAAAATGATCCAAATCGCTCCATTTCGCTTCTTCCGTGCCAAAATCCTAGAAAACATGTTAAGATTCTAAAACATCCTAGAAAACAAATCAAAAGACTCAAAAAGTACATTTATATCATGGTTAAAAGCCGTAAAAACCATGATATATAAATTATGGCATGCGGGTTTAGGTCCGATGAGGAGCCAATATTATTGCGTGCAGTGTAAGGCCTAATGAGGAGCCAATAAAAACTCAAGGTTGAGACCTATGAGTAAAGGAAAGTCCAAAAATCGAGAGAAAATAATGTCTGGAACGTGAGTCTGTCGCCTGGAGGTAACCTTCATAGATCGGTCGAAGGAGATATGGGCCATGGAGACAGTTGTATGGGAGTCCTTGGCTGATGGTTTTTCGAGATTCGAGGACGAATCTACGTTAGTGGGGAAGAATTGTAACATCCGCGAACAAAATTGTGAGATTTTTGGGAGAGTTTTGATTGACACTAAGGTGAGTGCCGATCGACACTATCAATTTATGGTTCGACCGGTTTATTTTAAATCGTCGAATTGGAGCGATTTTGATTAAGTGGAATCCCTAACCGGGGTAAATAAGTTGGAAGTTTTACCTAGATTTCGGGGAAAGCCTACTTTTGTCGATTCCAGAGAGAAACAGAAGGGAGAAAAAGTGTGTTTGAGAGTTTTGGAGTTTCTTGGAGATTTCTTGGCTTTGATTGTGAGATATNAATTCTTCTCTCAAAGGAGTTCAGATCTCTCTCTCCCAAAAGCTCTCAAAATCTCACAGGGTTGCAGAAAATAAAACTTGCTAGAATAAGACTTAAGGGTTTCTAAAACCTAAAATATTATATATATGTCCTAAAATACGTCAGGGACTTTTATTGTAATTATGGAAGACTTCGGGCAAAATTTGTAAAACTTCCAATTATGAAGACTTGAGTTGGATTGTCTTGGTGTCGACTGATGCTCATTTGGTGTCGATCGACGTTGGTCACATGATCAGACTCCAAATTGATTTCTTCCGGTTAAATGCTCCAAAATGATCCAAATCGCTCCATTTCGCTTCTTCCGTGCCAAAATCCTAGAAAACATGTTAAGATTCTAAAACATCCTAGAAAACAAATCAAAAGACTCAAAAAGTACATTTATATCATGGTTAAAAGCCGTAAAAACCATGATATATAAATTATGGCATGCGGGTTTAGGTCCGATGAGGAGCCAATATTATTGCGTGCAGTGTAAGGCCTAATGAGGAGCCAATAAAAACTCAAGGTTGAGACCTATGAGTAAAGGAAAGTCCAAAAATCGAGAGAAAATAATGTCTGGAACGTGAGTCTGTCGCCTGGAGGTAACCTTCATAGATCGGTCGAAGGAGATATGGGCCATGGAGACAGTTGTATGGGAGTCCTTGGCTGATGGTTTTTCGAGATTCGAGGACGAATCTACGTTAGTGGGGAAGAATTGTAACATCCGCGAACAAAATTGTGAGATTTTTGGGAGAGTTTTGATTGACACTAAGGTGAGTGCCGATCGACACTATCAATTTATGGTTCGACCGGTTTATTTTAAATCGTCGAATTGGAGCGATTTTGATTAAGTGGAATCCCTAACCGGGGTAAATAAGTTGGAAGTTTTACCTAGATTTCGGGGAAAGCCTACTTTTGTCGATTCCAGAGAGAAACAGAAGGGAGAAAAAGTGTGTTTGAGAGTTTTGGAGTTTCTTGGAGATTTCTTGGCTTTGATTGTGAGATATGTTCCTGTGGACTGGAGATCTGGTGCTAGGAACGAGAGTGAAGCTTTCTAAGAGGTTGGATTCGTCGGTTTTGGTCAGAAACTTCCTGCTAAAGAGGTGAATGCATGACCATTGTTGACCTAAGCCTGAAATTCCTTTGTTTTGCTTCTTTTATGTCTGTTTGTGGTGTTTTCTTGCTTGTTGGTTGCTTCATGATTCCAACAGCTTCTTTTGGCTTTTGGGCGAGCCTTGGTCACATTGGAGGAGGTGGTACGTAGATTCAACTTTCGGCTTCGAGCAGAATACGTGTCCAGAGTCGGTGTCGATCGACACCAAGATATTGACGGCGCAAGGACTTGGGCATGTGTCGGCGCTAGGATTTTTGGGTCGAAGAGGGTTGTCGGTCGACACTGGGAGGCAGTTTCGGTCAACACTAACCCTTTCAGCAAGCGGCTGATACTGGTTTATTCTGGTTTGTTTGTTGTTTGTTGATTGTTGAACATTGGATTCTCAGTTGCTTGTGTTTATAGCCCAGTAGATGGGAGGATTGTCTCACTGAGAGTTTATGACAATACTCATGCATCTCAATTTGTGTTTGTGATGCAAGTAAAGACAAAATGTGATCGTGGAATCAAGACAATGATAGAAGAATGTTCTAGTGGATCGATTGGTTGTTGTATGGCTTCTATTAGGTTGCTAGAGTTAGGTCTTTAGAATGCTGTCTAGGATTGTTGATTCTTTGGTTTATGTTAAAATGATTTAGTGGTTTAGTTACTATGGAATTACTAGGTATTGTGCCCCCGCGATATCGAAGGGAGCTCATTTTAATAAAGTAGTTATTACAAAATTTCTTTAATTATTTATATTTATTAAGATAATTAATAAATATAAATACAAATTTTTGAAACTTTCTTCAAATATTAATTAATAAATATTCTTAAAAATAATGTTACCTTCACATGTAATTAAATAAATAATAATTAATGCTATAGACATATGATTAAAAAAATCTTTACAATTAAATAAATAATGATTAATACTACAAACATATAATAGAAAATTGCATTTTTTAATAAAATTTGATGTACACAAATCCAAATATCTAAAAAAAGAACATAAAGAAGAGTTGTAATGAAAATATGACATTTTATAAAAGAAAATGTTAGACGGTTATAAATATAAACAATCAAAACAGAAATATACGATAAAAAAAACAAACAAAAAGTTGCAGTTGTTTGAAAAATAACTTTAATTTAATTAAATGACAACAAAAAATTATTTAATTATATTTTAGTATCATAGACTCAACCATAAATATCAAATTTTCCAAAAGTTGCAAAGGGTTCACAATAGAAATTGAAAGCTTTAATGGTTCATCAAATAAACTAAATTTGTCGTGGTTTAATTAAAAAGGTTGTAATAATTCATCTAAATATATTTTTGTAATTAAAATCTAGTAAATAATAATTTATGAAGATTTTATCCAAGTGATGTGATGTTAAATATTAAATATAGCAAATGTTGCAATGATTCAATTAAATAGGTTAGAATAATTTAGTTTAATATATTTTAATAAATAAAAATTCCTAGTTTATGAAGAATTATACTCAGATACTGAATATAATTAATAATTACTTCATCTGTCTCTAATAGATTGATGTTTTAATATTTTTCTTGTTGCTAAAAGATTGATGTTGTACATTAAGATACTAAATTAATTTTTTTACATTATATTTTTCTCCACATGACACGTTATCTAAGGTTTATATTTTCTCTTTCTACCAAAAAGTAATTATAAATTAACTTATAGATAAAATTTATTTTTTTCTTAATATATGTGAGATGGTCAAAACATCAATCTGTTAGAAACATAGGGAGTACAACGATTCATAAAATAAATCAAAATTGCAATAGATTTCTCATAGTGATGAGAAGCCATTTTTACATCATTGTTAAAGTTATGTATGTTGATAAATAATTTATAGAGTAGAGAATGACGTTGAAAATTGAATTTCAAATTATTTTGATTCATCATATTATGAAGAGACGTAAATTTTTAAAGAGACGCAACCGTAGAAGTTTCTGTCAAAAAATAAATAAATAAAATATTTGATGAAAAGGTATACCGAAAAGATGCAATTGTTATTTGCATTTATTCAGATTTATGAAAAAAAATCTGTGTTGAATAGAAAGTTTGATTATTTTCTAAAAGAAAAACAAATATAAAAAATTTTAAAGATGTGTACCTTTGAATTGAAAAGAAAGTTTGAAAATTTCACAAAAGAAGAACATATATATAGAGATGTTTAAAGATTGTTAAAAAAAGAACAAATATATAGATATCTAAAGATGTGAACATTTGAATAGACACAATTCTTTGTAAGAGACACACTTTTACATTCAACAGATGCAATTTTTGTAAAGAGACACAACCATAGAATTTTATGTCTAAAAATAAATAAATAAAATATTTATGAAAATGTATAAAAGATGCAACTGTTCTTCGCATTTATTCAGCTTTATGAAAAATCATTGTTGAATAGGAAGTTTGAAAATTATGTAAAAGAAAAACAAATATATAAATTTCTAAAGATGTGTACCTGTGAATTGAAAAGAAAGTATCAAATTTTCACAAAATAAGAACATATATATATATGTATATATATATATATATTTTTTCTAAATATATATATATATATATATTTATTTTTCTAAAAATGTTAACATTTGAATAGACACAACTATTTGTAAGAGACACAACTTTACATTCAACAGATGCAACTTTCTAAAGAGACGCAACCATATAATTTAACTGTTCTTCGCATTTATTCAGATTTATGAAAAATCATTGTTAAATAGGAAGTTTGAAAATTATGTGAAAGAAAAACAAATATATAAATTTCTAAAGATGTATACCTGTGAATTGAAAAGAAAGTATCGAATTTTCACAAAATAAGAACATATTTATATATATATATATATATATATATTTTCTAAAGATGTGAATATTTGAATAGACACAACTGTTTGTAAGAGACACAACTTTACATTCAACAAATGCAACTTTTTAAAGAAACGCAACCATAAAATTTTTTGTCAATAAATAAAATATTTTATGAAAATGTATAACAAAAATATACAACTGTTTTTCACATTTATTCAGATTGCTATTATTATATAGATTTATTGGTTATTGGATAATTGATGGATGATGTTATTGGTTTATTGATGTTAGTTGTTGTGTTTATTTAGGATTAGGATATTAATAAGTACGAGATCTCTAGTTTATTATTGAATTAAAACAAAAAATGGGTCAGGTCGTTTTTAAGAAAATTTTGTTATGTAGTTTTTTTTTGTTTTCTGATAAAAATTTTTTTTATATAGTTGTTATTTCGTAGATGATGAAACTCGTTTTCTGGCTTTGAATCACATGGATCATTTTATTGAACTACACATTGATAGTTGCATATTAAATATTTGATTCCTTACTAAATTATAGGTTCAAATCACGTTGTATATTAGAGTTTGGATCCCTTTTGTGAGGTTAAATCCCCTCGAAAGCTCTAACATAATTAATATTCATGAGTTCGTTCAAAAAAAAAAAAAAAATTAATATTCATGAGATGAGAAGGATAAGTGGACCATACGCCATCTAGAAAGTCGAATGGTCAAAACTGGAGAATCAAAACGTTATTAAGAAACAAAAAGAGAAAGAAACACCAATCGGATCTTGATCCTTTTGAGGGATGTTTTGTCCTTTTTCTTTTTTTTTCTTGTTGTTGTTTTGCTGTCATTCTCTTTGTTTTATTCTCTTCCTCTAAATTGTTTGAGTGTTGGAGAC